>NC_089317.1:12567244-12587244 GCF_036669915.1 Pocillopora verrucosa
CTAAAACGGAGGTTTGTTCACTTAACAATGAAGGTAGGGTAATTTTTATGTTAAAATTGATATGTTTAAATGAATCATATCAGAAGTAGAGACCAAACATGTCGAGTTTTGTCCCAATAGCGAGTGATTTGCAGTAGGAGTACATCAAGAAAATGGCCGAACTCCGTGAAAATGCACGCCATATATTTTGCTCTGGCGCGCTTGCTTTTCACGGGCCAAAAATAATATTTTTACATGATAAACACGAAGAATTTCTCGTTGAAAAGAGCTCTTTTATTTCATGTACATTCTTATACCCTCGATGTTATGGTCGTCTGAAATATGGCAAAATTCAGCGTACAAACGGAATGGAAAATATAGTGTACTTTACGAGGGTGGCTACAAACGAAAGAAAGCGCAGTTAGAGAAGAAATATAATTGCAAAGCTACTCCTAGGGATGAAAAACAACTTATGAAAAAATTAATCCAAGATAATTTTCGTTATCTTGTACGAGCGTTGTTAAAATGCACTGAAAGCCCGATAGAGATTATTCAAATTAGGTACGTTTTGGCCTATTTCGAACTTTCGTATTTTTTGCCAAAATAAAAACTCGCTGGAACTTTTGAATATTATTTTTGAAAACAGTTCACCAAAAGGATCTTTTCGAGCAAAAAAAAAAAGTTGAATTTTTGCTTCTGTCGCCGGATTATTACGAACAGAGTATTTAACATGTTTAAAAATGGCTGGAGCGCTGCAATTAAATGTATGGAACAATGAACTAAATTGAGAAATAAAAATACCTCGAGATGCTGCACATGTTTCCCCGACCTCTCATTATTTTTCAGACATCTGACTAATTCGAAAATATAAATAGATAAATCAACGAGACTTCCTTATCAGGTCCAAATACATATCAAATCGGGTGTTATCTGCTCTGGTGTAATACCACAGTTTTCAGATCTTGGTTTATAGTTAGTCGAGAGACAGGCTACTGTATCCAAGGCAGGTTAGAAAGAGAAGCAGGAGTTATGGCATACAAATATAGGCAAAATAAAGGAAGAAAAAGAGAACAGCTTAATTCAAAATATCTCAGTTTAAGCATACTACATAGTGAACTAGTGTCTACTGAGGGAGTGGAAAGGGATCTTCATCTCAAGAGAGATGAGCTTTCAGACTTGAAGAACAAATGTAATGATCTAGAGGCAGAAAAGCAAAAGCTGATAAATGAAATGAGGGATTTGCAAAGAAATAAAGAGGAAGAAAGGACTGAGGAAAATGAACAAAACCCAACTTATTTCTCTTCTTCTTTCTCTTCTCTTCTTCAACAGAGGAGGCCTTACTGCACAAACTACTATTTGGCTTGACTTTTATATCCCTTTGACTCGTATTCATTTGAAATTCTGCTACCTTCAATAGCAGAAAACCACGGTAAATAAAAATCAATCAAAATAAAAACTTAGAAGCACCTCTAAGCACACCCAGTTTCATATAAAAACATAATTCAATGTTATTGATAATAAGCTGGTTGTACTATGTCTTAAATACATCCAAATGTAAAAACTGAAAATCCTGAAACTGAAAGCCCATAAATTTTTGTTCTAGAGTTTTGTGGCTTTCCGAGTTGCGTAGATGTAGGGAAAAGCAGCAAACTGCCATATGCTGCTTAGAGTGTCTAGGGAGATTAAAGTGTCTAGCGACTGGTTTGGATGCGTCCTTGTCATTTTTTTCCTACGTTGCGAAGGTGTTCTCGGAATCAGAGTAACCTAGTCGTCTTCCTATTTCACCAATGTATAACTTATTGCAATAAGTGCAAGCTATGCAGTAAATGACATTGGTGAAGGTGCACGTAAAGTGTTCAGTGATCTTAATGGATCTCCTGGGTCCTGATATTTTCTCTATGTTATGAATTAAAGGACAAGTCTTGCATCATGAGCAAGCGCATTTGAGAGTTCCAGGTTGGTCGATAGTTTGAAATGAACTTCTGACTGTGGCCACATTAATATGACTATCATAACATTTTACTCTTTCGCGCTTAGTGCGGCGAAGGTTCCCCTTGGTCAGTGCTCTAGAGTTTTGTTGCTGTAGAGAAATTCCCTTAACGAACCAAAATCTAAATTTTGACGAAAGAATCAGCTGTATCACAAGGCACGATGATTTTTCGCTGAGAAGTCATCGAGCCGTTTCACGGCAAGTTGCTCCTTTCCTCAGAGATTGCAAAGGCAGAGGCTATCGTCGTTCAGCCGGTCAAACGGAAAAAAGAGGGAGTTTACAGTCATTTGACTCAAGTTAAACTCAAATAGGGATTTCTTAAGAGAGAAAAACGATGGGGACCCTTTTTGGCCGCCAAATTGTACTTTCAATGCACAAAAATATGGTCAAGGAGAACTCGCTAGGCGCTAAGGTCGATTGTTTCTAATTTTAAATACAGCTATCAACCAGAAAATGCAAAAAAAAAAAACGTCTCATGGGCACTTTTAAGGTCAAACCTGGTCTCTGAAATGCAATACATCACGATTGTTCAAAATTATCTTGGAATATGTTGGAGGAAAATCCCAATTTCTTGTGATGCGCTATATGATAGATTGATGACCTCACATCTCCACCACTAAATCCTCAACGTTTGTATATCGCTCCACGTCATACGTTTTAATCAGTTTCCGCTAGAGGATAATATTTAGGGGAAAAGACTACGTTAACAATGTTAGCTTTCTTTATCATCATTGTTTGCTTTCAGGAACCAAGGGACAAGGAAACAAGGAGACCTTTGGATTCTTCAGAGAAAGGGGAAATGTTCGTGTAATTTGATATATTTCTCTCTTCACAAATACTCTTTACGATACTCTAGCGAAATCTGGTCCACCAGGTCCTGAATTATGGAAGAAATATTTTAAAGAAGGGGTCATTTTAACAGGTAACATTCTTGAATCAACGCAATCGTCAAATATTAAAACTGGAAAAGATTTCTGAGTTTCAAACTTCCTGGTAGTAATCTTCATCATTTATCCTCTGGAAATTTCGTAACCGAGTCTTTCTTTAAAGCTACCATCCAAAACGACCAAGTTTTTCGAATAATTTGATGCTATTACAAGCGTTTGATGTTTATTGATGTAAGCCATACCATGAGGTTTAGGTATAGACGTAAAATTCACTCACTCGCTCACTGGCACACTCACTCCATTCAAATCTGTTAAACAATTAATTTATGTATTAAACGTGTTTTCCCCTGCCTCCCCTACTAGGCTTGACTTTGTCCCCCAGCTTGTGCCATTGTCTTCTGTACGTGTTCATATATCTAGAGGGTGGGACAGAGGCGGAAATTTTTGCCTGAGTACACGGAGAGGTCAACAAAATTGTTTTACCAAAACGTGATCAGTTGCGCGAATTAAAAACTGAAGCTAGTGTTAAACGATCATTGGTGAAAAAAAAAGGTTTGAATTTTTCTGGGCCTTAGCGTAAGAGAAGTTGTAGTTCTCCTCTCTTTGTTGATGACATCTTTTCAGTCTTTTTTTCAAGAGCTTCTTTGTTTTTCCTTCTCCCGTTGCTCTTTGCTAGATATTCGCCTTTTTACTTGTGCCTTTTCTTGTGCCTCACGTTTTCGCGTTCCTCTCACTATATTCTGCCTATTTTGGCGTCCTTTCCAACTTTCTTGCGCGATTTTCTCGACTCGTTTTATGCCGTTTACTTGTTGCTCTCTTTGGTCGCTCTGTCTCTTTCTATCCAGTTTATTTCCACTCCAACCCTCTCTCCACGAACTTGAATTATAACAATTTCCTCCGGTTGACAAAGCTTTAGCTCTGCCGGTATTGTTACCCAGTGAGATGATTAGAAATTGCAAAATACTAAAAATTGCTGTTCAACTACATCCTGACCAGTTTGATTTCTCGCTCTAAACGCGGGTTGCAAATTATTTTCTTACAAGGTATCACATCTACTAGCCCACGTGAAGCCCTCGTGTAATGTCTAACCGTGTGCCCGCGGTAAGTTGCACTAAAGCTCGGCACTCGAGTATGCGCACTTAATTGTCATCTGCCGGTGTCTCCTGGCGCACACTAATGGGGTATCCAACTTACGCAAGCAATCGCGTCTGCGCATTACCTACTTCCTCGCCCTTCCATTACGTAATGGCTGAGATAGTAGGTACAGTTGACCGCGCATGCTAAAAGTAGCACCTTCTACGGACGCCCGTACGGTCATTAGTCCAAATTTTTTCGGCTTGATGGGTTACTACTATTTCGTATAATTATGGGGCTAAGCTGCGCGTTGCGAGCTTTACTATTACGTAAATTACATCACGGTTTTAAGTGGATCTTAATTTCGTTTTGTCGTATGTTTCAATGTTCTTATCATTATAAAGATAACCTAGCCTTTCAGGATGTTTCCTTGCAATTCTTTTTTCATCAACGGTTAGCGCATAATGCATATATGAGGCGCCCGCACGAAGGGCATAGACATGAATTGAGTGTTCTTTGAATTAAACATCACCTCGTTGGAATGTGCTCACAATCGCAAATTGAGTTAACTGTAAGATGTATTTTGCTTGTGAAACTGTTCGTGAAGCATATTTTTTACAACTTCTTTCTAAACTAGCTTTACACCTAATCTATATGAAAAACGAAACAATTGATTCGAATGAAATCCTCGTTCATCACTGAGCTGTTGGTTGTAGCGAAAACGAAAGATCCCCGGAAGCTAAGACCCAAGACCTAAGAAACCATATCTTATTTACTTGTTAGTGGCAATGAGAGAGGGGTAAGGAAGTGGCGTTGGCACGAAGCATGTCGATTTTTTAGCTTGAGAATAGTAACAAGTTCGTTCTGTGTTCTTCTTAAATAGGTTAGTGCCTTTATGACTCAGGTTAATTAAGGCCTGGGTCACCCTGTCTTTAACCCATATTTTCACAAAATTGAGAATAACTTAGCTATTTTGCGAGGGATTTTTCTCATACTTGGCAGAAATGTGTATCACTACCAGCTCTCTCGGACTGAATTGTGGCAGCGTAATATGATACTCTCAACAGCCAAAAACAGTTAATTTAGGCGCCAAATTCGTCGGTTGCTTTCTTGAGCAAATTCCCACCACTAAACATAAGGCAAATCAAAATGCAGTTGTCGCTATGAATATTTGAGACGTTTTTCATTGTTTTCCCACTTGGAATGGCTGCCAAAAAAAAGAGAGATGTGCTAGGCAAATTAAATCAAGTTTTGTCTCTGCGAAGCTGCTTCCTCTATCATGGTTTTCGCCCGAAAACATCTTAGCCCTTACCTGGTTCCAACCGCTATCAACGAAAGTAATCCCACAGGTTCCTATTTATTTGGAAAAAGACAAATTAAAACTGTTTAAGAGGTGGGAATTTTGAAAACTCGCAGTCACGTAATTCAACTTAGTGTCCGCCATTTTGACACGCGAGTCACGCGAGTGTTCAGAAGCAATAATTTAACGGCTGCTACACTACCAAATACTAATATTAGAGCAATCTCAGAAGTAATACAGGCAAACTTTGTATACTTTTGATGATATTTATTTCTTTTTCTCGTTTTCTGAGGTCGATTGCATCTCTGTAAATCCAGGGTTAGATCGCCTTTGACAGTTCTAATAAAACACAATTGCAAATTTGGGCGGTAAGAATAAAGAATGTTTGTAATTTTATCCCAAGTAGTATCATATAACGAGACTGAATTACAATTTTGGCGCAAATCTTGAAAGTTATCGCACTGATTCCTTGAAACTCTTCAAGGTTCTGTTCCCTAACAACGGTACTACTCGATAACGAGCTAAGTGTATTCGTGTGAAACGAAAATGTCTGTCATTTTTAATTGTGGATTTGCAAGAGTTGCTGTAAAGGAGAGCTTTCGTAAGGTTGGAAGTGCTTCGGTTGAAACTAACCCTAGTGAAAAGTGGAAGAACTATCTTGCAGCGTTCGAGGGTGACAGTCAGGAAGTCTTTGCGGTCGAACGTTCCACCTACGTCAAGAAATCCAAAGCAATTTACAGCTCTTTCCGAAAGATGAACTCAAAAGCCAGGGCCCAGTACCAAGACACGTTTTCAATGGTAAACTGGAAAGCTCTTAATACAGCGCAGAAGAAACAGCACACACTGTCAAATTGTGGAGGTTGTCAAGTGCACTATTATGCCATCCATAATTTTTTCCCCTAGTGGAGAAACTTTCAAAACCCGAAAACTTTTAAGAGGCCCTTATTGAAAGTGGGGTGACACAAAGTAAAATGAAACCAACGCAAAAAGCCATTAAAACTGCTGTAAAACACATTTATTCAAAAGTGAATGGCCACTTTGAGAAAATATTTAAAATAAGCTTTGCTGAAGCACAAACAAAAGTGAAGGAACTTCAGCTCCAAAAAAAGAAAGACGCAATTGAGAAAAAGCGGCAGCGTCGAGGGAGAGCACGCCAAGAAAAAAATAAAATCCAATGCTAATGTCTAGTCCATCTGGAGGAGTAATGTTTCTAGTTACTTTGCAGTAATTTGCATGCCAAACAATGAGATCAACAATCTTCAACTTTACTTGTGTTGCAATCTAGCATTTATTTAAGCACACTCTCTATAATATATTTGCCTTCATTTTCCAGTTTTTTAAAAGGAATGCAAGTACCAAATAATCCACTGTAAACTTAATCAATCATACTGAACTTCTTCCAACCAATGGAGAGAATATAATACTGGGAGAAGGATCCTATGGTCGATGCCTTCTGAAACAGTACACACGATTTGATATAAAGGTTGTGGGAAAACAGTCTCTGATGCAGGACACCACAGAGATAATGAAGGAGGCTCACATTATGCAGGCACTCGCACATAAAAATATCCCAACCATAATAGGTGTGCAGCTTCAAAAGCAGCCCATTTCCTTAATAATGGAGTTTAAAGGGGAAGACAATACATCTGTAACAATAGGCAAACTATTGTCTTGTCAGAAAAACAGTGCAACAATACAGAATGTGCAAAGCTCACTCATAACAAATGACTGGTTAATTATTTCACATGATTTGACAGAAGCCCTTTCACATATTCACACAAAAGGCTTTCTTCACTGTGATTTGAAGGCTAATAATTTTCTTGTGAGTAACAACATGGCTACATCATCGATTTTGGAAAAGCATGTGACAGCTCCTTTCCTCCTGCAAAGAATTAATGAAGCCAGTGATATTTTTTCCCTTCAGTTGGTAAAATTCTGTTCAAAGTAGGTGTTAAGCAAAACATTCCACTTTTGGTTTCCATGGCTCAAGAATGTTTGGATGCCAGTCCTGTAAGAAAACCAACAACAACAGGCATTACGGCAACACTGGCTTCCATAATATCTCACTGAATACTATAAGCTTAAGCAGGGGTTTCACGGGCCTGACACTGAGCAAATTGCCTGGTTGGGAACATAATTTTTCCTGCATGATGTGACTGACATAAAGCAGAATCTAAACATATTTTGCCTGCTTCCTTGTACATTTCCCATCACCTCAAAATCTTAATGAAACCTCTGCTTAAGAAAGTAATAATTAACACTCTAATCAGGTAAAGTGACCCTAGCCATGTCACAGCAGGAGTCTTTTTATTGGGCTTTGCAAGGTTAAAATTACAATGTATGTGCATGTCTTTAGCAAGTTTATGTGTGCTCTTGGTCTAAACTAATTTTGTACTTCTGCTTTATGAATTGTGAATGAATGTTAGAGGGACATTTTTAATAATGCACAGATAAGGTGCTATAGGGTCCATCAGGTACAAATTACTTCATAGGTCATACTCATGTCTATAATTTTACAACGCTGCTAGATAACATACATGTACCGATTTATTTCCCAATTCCTGCCAATTATTGATCTATGAAATTGAATTTAGGCAAGCAACTGGCAGATCAAACTTAAAATTATAAACCAGAGTTTTAACCAGTTAGGCCACCATAGCCTTCTAACAGGAATATTGACTTGGAAGAGCAACAAAAAAAAGCAAGAAATACGATTTTAGGCTATATCCTGGTGTATTGGTTAACCAAAATATGTCCTGGTGTGCTGGTTGACGAAACTTGCGTAACATTGGTCAATCAAATAATAGCGTGACAGCTAGATAATTTGATAAATAATGAATGCTTTGATAATAAAAT
Source organism: Pocillopora verrucosa (assembly GCF_036669915.1). NCBI lineage: Eukaryota > Metazoa > Cnidaria > Anthozoa > Scleractinia > Pocilloporidae > Pocillopora > Pocillopora verrucosa. The sequence goes on from NC_089317.1 coordinate 12,575,331, forward strand.
GCAATAAAATGCCGGCATTGGTTCATTGTTGGATTATTTGGGTTACTTGAGTCGTTTGGATCTTTTGGATCAGCTGGGTCATTCGGGCCAGTTGGGTCACTTGGGCCAGTTGGGTCACTTGGGCCAGTTGGGTCACTTGGGCCAGTTGGGTCACTTGGGTCACTTGGGTCACTTAGGCCACTTGGGCCACTTGGGCCACTTGGGCCACTTGGGCCACTTGGGCCACTTGGGCCACTTGGGCCACTTGGGCCACTTGGGCCACTTGGGCCACTTGGGCCACTTGGGCCACTTGGGCCACTTGGGCCACTTGGGCCACTTGGGCCAGTTGGGCCACTTGGGCCAGTTGGGTCACTTGGGCCAGTTGGGTCACTTGGGCCAGTTGGGTCACTTGGGTCACTTGGGTCACTTGGGTCACTTGGGTCACTTAGGCCACTTGGGCCACTTGGGCCAGTTGGGTCATCAGTTATCTATAAACCAGGTGAATTTTTAATCGCCGATTTCCCGCCACAATTGCTAAAATACAAACGCTGACCTAGGCGCCTGTTAGTTCATTCTAGCTTTTCCCGCCATCAAAGAAGGTGCTCACAAAAGTTACGTAGTTAGTTTTTCGATATTCGACATATCATGGACACTCAGAGTAATGTCACATCTACCGCGGAACTGGAATCTCAGCTGGGCCAAATTATTCTTTCTATTGAAGAAGTTGTACCCCAACGCCTTCGTCAATGGCTGACGGCGTTCGCTTGTAGCAATGGTACAACAAGCGAGATGCTACTTTGTTCAGCTCTGGTGTCTACGAGCTCTTTGCTCGGTCAGACAACACTGAAGCTTTTTGGTTACTACGAGGAGAAGGCAGACCTTCATCTGATCGCTACTGCCCCTTCTGGAACGGGGAAAACATCAGCGTGCCAGAAAGGATGCGTGGAGCCAATCGTGGGCCATGTCGAGGAGAAAATACAGACCTGCATTGTGATTGATGAAACATCATCAAGCGGCCTATTCAACCATTTCCTGGGAGGTTAGTTTTTATTTGACATTGACAGGAGCTCCTAACATTGATTATTATCTTTTGAGTGTAGTAAGTCCTAATATTATAAGACTTAATGTATCACTGAAGGAAAAAATTCCTGATAAATAATTTAATTAACAGATTTCACAGATTTTTAATTGCAAAAATTGCAGATTTGTCAGTTGGTTATGCAACTGAATTTGAGAAATTTTCTTTAACCCTTTAACCCCTAAGAGTGACTAGCATGTAATTTCTCCTTACAATGTCATTCCTGAATCACATGATGGTCATGAGAAAAAAGGAAATGATCACTAAGTAAAGAAGATCTTGATTGTTAAACAAACTGTCCTGTCAACACCATATGAAATGTGTTAAGAACACTGTGGAAAATATTCCCATCAATACTAGGGTGTAAAGGATTAAATGATTCTCTAGAAGGACTACTGATCTTGTGCCCTCCATTCTTGGGGCTAGGGTGAGGGGCTCCCATGTGAAACAGACAGGGTTGCTTACTGAAAATATTGAGTTAAACCCCTAGACTTACATGACATTCCCAACCAAAAGATTACATGATTAATTAAATTAATTAAGTTTAATTTTTTATTCCAAACTGATTGGAAAAAGAACAAAACAATTCAAACCACAAGATACATGGTTTGCATTATGCACTCAATATTTAGTGGACTGCTGATAACATAAAAACTTTATGGTTTATTTCAATTTGAGCCAAATGGGTTTGTTTTACAGTCTTGCCATCTGCAGAAGTCCTCAGTAGGACTCAAAGTGGGAGTGTTGGGTGAAGACATCCAAAAAAGAATTCTGTCTCTCCCTGGTCCTTTTGTGTGTGTAAGGAGAGTAGTGCAGAGCTATTCTTCTACTAGAAGACCCAGCAGTAAAGCAGCCCAGGAAGCCATGGCAGCCTTACAGGAAGCTAAAATTGGTTCCGTCATGAAAATTAATAAGCTGGTAGTCTTCTGCAAAAAGCTTCCAACAGTTGTAAGCCCACATGCAATTGCTGCTTGTGGTGTGACACCAGAAGAGTACCATCAGGCATTCCTAACAAAAGACAATAAAATCACAGTGGACATGCAAGAAACTGTTATGAATGCTCATCCACAAAAGGATGAAATTCTAGCATTCTTAGAGGCAACAGAGTAGAACTTTTAATACTGTACTTCTTGTCTCTTTGATATATTTTTGTTGTGTCCTGACTACAACATATGTACATAACATTAATAGCAAATTGCATACATATTTTATTTTCTATATAATTAGGTGTGTTGAAATCAATCACAAATTGAAACAAAATTTTATGCACAGAAAGATGGTATATAAAAATCAATGTAGTTCGCATTCCTTTTAAATTTATTAAATTAGTATATTTTGATGTGATAGTTCAAAAAATGAATGCCCAAAGAAAATAGTTACATAACTGAATTAACTAAATTCCTTGGATAGTAAAGAAGGAACATGTGGTAAATCATTATATTTTTGTTGTCTCCTAACTGCATTAGATGTACATAACATAGCAAATTGGATACATAATTAATTTTTTTTACATAGGTTTATTAAAAATTTTTCTTAATCACAAATTGAGACAAAAGTAATATTGTGGAGTAAGATGGTTTATAAAATTTATTTTGTTCATGATTCTTTCATATTGTATTAGTATATTTCGATGTCATACTTCAAAAACTGAACACCCAAAGATAATCATTACATTACTGAATTAATAATAAAAGTTCCTGTTCATTTCAATCACGTGCACTTTGTTATATCTACTGAAACAACTGCCCAGATTATGTTGGGGGTGATGGTGGGTGGTGGGGGAAGATGTTGAAGTTTCCATTTGACTGGCTTGTAGAACCCTATTCCTAATGGTTACTAATACTGATTCCCTGCCAATTAGTTTTAAAAAAACCCAATTTGGCTAACATTAGGTAGTACTTACAGTATCCAAAAGAGTATGTCCAATCAGAACCAGTTCAGTTCAACCTGCTTTTTGTAAAGCGCTTCAAAGCCTTTAGCCACTTTCTTGATGCTTTGGAGTTTCCCATCTATTTGCTTGGCTTTCTTTGGTTGCAAGGGACTTCCAAGATTTTTTGAAATGTCATGAAGTTTGGAGTAGTATTCATACACTCTTTAAGGTTCAATGCTTAGACCCTTCAAAGATGCAAAGTTCACAAGACAGTCTAATGTAAGACTTTCAATCTCGGACCATCCAGATACTGGAGTTAAACCTTGACTTGTCAGATAATCAAGACTGGAGATGCTCTCTTTGGCCTCTAGTAGTTTTTGCTTGGGTTGGTACCTTGAAGTTGTTACATGTGCGTATGCCTGCTTGGCAGCCTGGGAGCTGCCATAAGGATTTCCACAACCAACACATTTACATCAATGGGAGCAACCAGCTATTTTAGAGTAGCATTTACACCGGCTCTTGTTACCATTTGGTACTTGACAGCAGAATTTTCTTCCATCCTTCTTGGCAGAACCATGACCACATGAGCAGTGCTCAGGCACCTGTTCCTTTGGAGAATTATTGCTACATGTACTTGTGGAACTAACATGGGGTGGGATAGCTTCATTCACATTCTCCAAAGATACCACATTGTGATATAATTCTGGTTGACCAATACTGTATCCCAGAAAAATTGCCTTGGTAGCTGTGCAAGGCAACAATGGGGAAACTGGTACTACAGGCATGTGGTCCAGTGATGTAAAGATGACTATGTTCAGTCTCAGAATCTGGGATGGTGCAATTCCTATGACATTCCCCAACTCATCTGAAAAAGAATGAAAGTCTCAGAGAGGCTTTTTGGTGTGCTTAACTATGCAAAATCAATCCTTATGGATTAAACAAAAGGTGCAAGTTTAAATTCCAGAAATAGAATACTTTATAATTAACACCACTTTGCTGCTATTTGTTTTGTTTTGTTTTTTTTTACAACAGGTATTTTACTCTTATTTTATTCTTCCGTATGTAACTTTTCATTCCAAATATAAATTTTTTATTATTGAGAAACCCAAACAGGCAAAATATTCACTATACTGAAAACCTGTAGGAGAAAATTTCCCTTTTTCTTTTGTTTATTCCACTTTTACAAATATATCAAAAAACGAAAGAAGAATTTTAAGAGGATGCATGCCTCCCCAACAGAAGCAAGTTTTTCTAACACTCCACCCATTTAGAAATACAAATTTCGCTTTAAACATTTTCTATATTTCCCCTCCAACTCAAGGAATTTCCAATGCCTTGGAGATTTTTTGGAAGTACACAACAAGAGATGTCATCTGTCCTAACCAAAACCTTAAAGGGATTTGGTATTACTTCATGAAACCTTTTCAATGTACCCAACTTTACTGCAATAACATGCCAAATTAATGTCTTCACTTACTTGAAAAGTATCCCCATTCCCTGAATTTGTTTACCTCATCATCAAAATGCTTTTCAGGTGACAGAAGGGCATGCTTGTACCTTCCAGCATTGCTAAGCAACTCATTCACCACAAGATCCCGTAATTCTTGGACAATCTTTATGTCACCACTGTCTGCCAATGAAATTCCAAGGAAAACCAAGTGCTTTTGTAGAGTGGGTGAAGATGCCAAAATTTCTTTCAGCTGACTGAGAACACTGAGAAAAATACTGTTTTCTGAGCAATCATAGTCCACTGTGGCAAGTTTTAGGCTGTAACCCAATAGATTCTTGTTTAGCCTTTCTGAGTGTTCAGCAACTTTCTCTGTGTTGAATGTGGAGTTACTGAACAGAAGTAAGCTGCAGGGCATTAAGTAGAGTAGCTTAGAACTCAACCTGGGATTTGCACATAGTGAACACAGCTGATTATAAAGAACAGACATGTTCACAGCCTGACAAAAAATGATGTTAAGCTCACTGTCACTGAGCCCATCATTGCTTGTGTCATGATACTCAGCACTCTGTTAACAAACATTTCACACAAAATACTCTGCATGACTTCAGGATCATACTCATTAGGAACACTAGCATTCTTAGGATCACTAGACTCTGGGATTACCAAACCTTTCAGCTGTGGGTTCAAAGCCTTGTTCATCTAATGCTGCTTTGTAGGATAGGATAGGCCTTACACAACCTGATGGTAATTCTGATGCACCTCTTCTCTCATTCCAGAGGTAAAAGAAGGTTGCTTCAGCCAATTTACAACCTAGTCTTGATCAGGCTATCACAGCCTTCAAATTTTTGTGGAGATTTTCATTTCTTGTAGAGCCACCCCCTTGGAAAATCCTTGACAAACAGCCTCTTTCAATATGAACCTTCAAATTTTCGATTTCATGCAAAACATTTCTATTCAAAACAGCCTCACCATTGTCATAATGGACATCTTTCCATCTCTCTGTAAGACATTCAAGGTTACTCATTATGGTTTGTTCATCTGGTGTATCCATCTCTCTAATTTCACCTTAGTCTGCATCAGCTCGGAATATCATTTTGAAGTCATTTATGAAAGACGAGGACAAGTACTGCCGTTTGCTCTTGGGCACTTTTGAGGTGACTCTTTGGATGGCATGAAACAAGTCAAGCTTGACTAACACATTTGGAAAAATCTGCTGTAATTTGCTGCGAACCTTGCAGCAGTCATCCACAAAAATTGTGTCACAGGATGCTTTCTGTTGATCTAATCGACGCTTTATTAAAATTATTTAATATGTCCTTTACCTTACTTATTGCAGTACCCTTTGTCAATTTGTAGGTGAGTACCTGGCCAATATCATTGATAACTATATACAAGGAATCAAATTGTGTAGACCAAGATCCATTTGGGAGCATGCATCCAATGTTTGCAGCAACTTTGAATGTGTGGTCGGCACTCATCCATTTAGCAGTTTTCTCACTGATACTTTGCCGAAAAAATTGTTTGTTCTCTCTAAAGATATACAGAAAGCACTGATGAACTGTATCTGTGCTTGGCATTGGTCTCCACACCTCAAAAGACGGGAATTTTTGAAGTTTGCCTTTGTCTTGAGACTCATTTTTCTCCAAATATGTAAAGATGTGTCTTGCATACCTACACTGTCTTTCCGCAAAGTTGTCCACGTATTTTTGCGCTAGAAACAGTTCAATTTCATGAAATGGCTGTCCACTTGAAGCTAATGCAAACACTAAAGAGCAAAGTTCAGGAGTGAATCCTAACTTATGGCCAAGATGAAATTTAAGATCACCTGATGGTATGCTCTCTAGTATTCTGGGGTCATGACCAGCGATTTCGTGTCCTTCAGTGCATCGATACACACGGCTTACAAGCAACACGGGGCCATTTACACAACAAATTTGGCGTGGCAAATCTCGCTCGCTCCTTCCATCTTTCCACTTACAGGGAGTAAGTATACTATTCAGATGGCCGTGCTCATAATGGGGGCATGTGAATCCAGTATTGAAACAATGCTGCTGCTGCAATGGATCCCAGATGATGACTCTGGGAAGCACATAGTCGCCAACGTCAGGAGGACTACGAAAGTCTGGGTTTAACTGCTGCCCTGGCTCAGTAATTGCAGGTCCATCCACCTTTCCGTCCTGAAGTAAGTGATCTTCATATTTTTCAACATTATGCTGAACATAGCTAAGCAATTCCTGAGTTATCTTCATCGCCACACGCGGATAAATCACTCCGCCATCTAATAACTTCTAAACGAGGCTTTTCAGAGAGGCTTGGGCCCAAGAGGAGGGTCTGAATGGGGGGTGTCAAAATGTCGGTTGTCGGTTAAAATTTCATTACTTTGTCGGTTGTCGGTTAAGATTTTTGACCTTTGTCGGTTGTCGGTAAATCTCAGTTAATAATTAAAAATACACGTTACTTATTCACATTATGCAATTTGCCCAGTTTTAAGACTTAAACTCTAGACGAAGTGTAATACTTGTAATAATTCATTATTTGTTTTCACTTAAACCTCGTTAACGCTGTTTTTTAATTTAGCAACGTGCTCATCTACCCCACTTTTGTTTGCAAATCTAGTATACCGATAAAATTCACCAAAGCTTTTATTATAGATGTGAATTTGTTTCCTGTCGACTACGGGGCATCGAAGTAAATCAAGAGAGGTAAATTCTACAAAGAATGAAACACCCACTCTAGCCCCTGGGATACCTAATTTTAATTTGTAAGCCACGGAAGTCTTTTTTCCGAGATGTCCACAAAAACTCACTACACTTATTATTCAACGGCTCTCGTGGCTTTTCTGCGAGGTTTCTTTTTTTTCTCTTTTTTTTTGCCAAAAATTTGGTTGTCATACGTATCAATCTGCACCGTTAAATGGATTTTTTAACTGTTAGTACCTCTTACATGTCGAGACGCACAAATGCACAAACAGCCCTGCCGGATCGGGTAACACACGCTCTGTTGACAACCTCTGGATGTTCTTCAAAATCTGATTCCTCGTCATCCGAATCTGTCTCATACTCATCGATTTGTACTTCTCTGTGATCCTCAAACACCTCAGTAACATCCCCTTCGTCCACAAATTGTATGCTGACAACGCGTTGTGCATTTGCTGACGATACAGTGTTTTCTTCAGGATATCGAAGCCTCTCTTCAGACTCGTCGGTGTGGTGAACGGCGTAGACAGCTAGCGGCAAGGCCCCAGCCTTATCTTTTGTGGTCTCACTCCTAACCGTCCGTTGGCATACTGGTCTGTAACTCTCTAGCCACTCTTTGATCTGTCCTTCCATCCCTGGTGTTATGTCCTCACTTGGCAAAGGTGTCATCGTAGCTATAGCAGAAAGGGGCATGGCGGATTGAGGTACCGGATAGTAGGATTTGTCATGCGTGTAGTACTTTGCTGCCCATCTAGATGTGCGCTTCAGAGATTCCTTGCAAATTGTTCCAAAATCCTGGGCATATGTAAGTACCGTAAATGTCTCGTGTTTAAGGTGTGAAACAGCGTGCAAATTTTCCACTACTGTTGTGAGCAACGTTTCGAGCAGCAGATCATCTACAAATTGGGGGTTAATGTCCATCACGTTCTTGTATAGCCTTTCTATGCCCTTTTTAAGCAAAGACACAGATACTTGCGTCTTCTGTGATACAGTTCCCTGTGGACCATTGGTCGCAGACGTCTCGCTCAACTGGTACCGTTCTTTCACCTTACTCACAGTGTCTTTTACATAGCTGTCAATCTTTGTCACCTTCTATTTTGCTTGTTTCAAGGACACTCCGTCTGGTTTCATACCCTTAGAATGAATTCCAAAGGTATCGTAAAGGGAGCCAAGAATCCCCAGAAAAGATACCGTTTCTGAGAGGCTCGTCACTATTTTCAGTTTTCCAGCGGAAACATCTGTAACAAACAAGTTCTTGTCTACAGAGCATATCCCTTCGATTTGTTTGAATGAGCATGAGTCTTGTGTCCCATCGGAAGAAATGTTGTGGCCACTTCCTACCAAAGTCCTAACCGATTTATCATCAGGGTTGTATTGCATAACCTTTCCCGCCTTTGTATCCGTGTAAACTACCCTCCCGTTCAAGGTGCATACTTGGTTTACCTCAGAGCAAGGAAGAGTCGAGTTGCATACAGCTTTGGTCACTGTCTTTGCGCTAAGTTCACATTTATAAAGCCCACCTTGGCTCGAGGCTCCTGAGAAGAATGCGCATTGGTCAAGTAGAGTAATAGACAAAAGATTTATGATGCTGGATGGATAGGCAGTGAATTTCGTAGCATTGCCGTGAATGGTCACTCCATCAAATGTCAATGTTATCTGATAGACATATTGACTCTTGTCATCACTACAAAATAACAAATCATTGCTTGCAGCATAGACAGCAGAAGGCTTACCAAGACGATTAGGATGCATCTGGACGTGTTCTGCACAGTCCGTGTTCTTAGAAATGGCACCCAAGTGGTCCTTAAGTCTTTCGCGCAAAACGGGAACCGTTCCATCCTTCTCACTTTTGACTCGTCACCTTTCTTCTCAGTGTCGTTCATTGACTTCTGCTTGCTTTTATCAGATGTAGCCGGCGCCTTCAGCAACACTACTGGCTTTCCGGTCCAGTTTGTGACCTCTTGGATAATGTGTACTAAAATATTAAATACCGTGTGTTTTAAGTTTTCTCTTTAGTAGGCTTTTGAGAAACTTACACAGTTCTTATCAGCAAATGCTCGTCAAGATGTATAAAACGTGCACATCGAGCGAAATCTCTCGTGCGTAGCTTCCCTCGAGGAGAGAATTGAATATTATTTGAACGTCTGGTTTTCAGAAACGAATAAATTTATGGGCGTGTATAAATAAACGGGGTCTTTAATATGTTAAGCTACACTGTTGTTCATTCACCAGTTAATCAGAAAGAAGCTTATAAACTGATTTACTCGCTACTTCTTTGTAGAGATTTTTCTTCTCAATTTTCGCATTCAAATGGACGGTGAAAAAGAAAAAAAAAACATTCCGCTCCACAAAACAACAAACAAAAAACGGTGGAACCAGAGTTTAACCACGTTAATATTTGAGCTTAATATTTAACTACAGAACTAAAGTGATTCATCAAACTCCGCTGCACGCGTTCCACACTTACCGTTGAGCTCACTGCTACTTTCATCCGATATTAAATTTGGAAGTTCAAGCTGCCATTGCCCATCCGTCGCAATTGCGCAATTTTCGGATTTGCCCGCAGGCGATTTCGCCAGGCGAAATAACTTTAACGAAAATCCGCCAATTCCATATTGATGTGCCTGCTCCTTTAGTACTAAAAACTCCGTAAGATGTTTTTTTAGTTCAGATACTCCTCTATGAGCTTCTTTGTCTACTGGGACCCTGGTTCGATGACGTTCGATGGCGACTTCTTCACCTTTTCGAAAAAAACTCACGATGACTTTAGCAATCCCAGTCATGACCCGACCGCATGAACAAACAACGAGCAATAAAAAGACAACAGCAGGGCGTCTCGTCGGCTCGATTGTGATCCGCTGTTCTTGAAATGAGACAGCAGGGCGTCTTGTCAGCCCGATTACGAGCCGCTGTTCTAGAAATGAGCCCACGCTGCTCACCAAAAAGAAGGATCCCGTGGATTGAAAGTAATTTTAAGACAAGAAATTCTATAATTCGGCTAAATTTGGAATTAATGTGGTTACGTCGGGTGAAGAAGGATTTTCTGAGCTAGAAATCGTCAAAATGCTGTTCTTTCTGAATACAAACATCCCTATCACGTCTGACCATGTCGGTTGTCGGTTAGAATTTATTTGTCGCTAGTCGGTAATTTTTTCCCCGTTTCGTCGGTAGTCAGTAATTTTTTACGCCCTTTGTCGCTAGTCGGTTAACCCCATTCACACCCTCCAAGAGAGCTCTTTCCTGTTTCAGGGCCTTCTCGGATTTCATAATGGCCCAACTGGCCCAATTGACCCAACTGGCCCCAAGTGACCCAACTGGCCCAACTGGCCCAACTGACCCAACTGACCCAACTGGCCCAAGTGACCCAACTGGCCCAAGTGACCCAACTAGCCCAAGTGACCCAACTGGCCCAAGTGACCCAACTGGCCCGAATGACCCAACTGATCCAAAAGATCCAAACGACTCAAATAACCCAACAATGAACCAATGCCGGCATTTTATTGCATTTTATTATCAAAGCATTCATTATTTATCAAATTATCTAGCTGTCACGCTATTATTCGATTGACCAATGTCACGCAAGTTTCGTTAACCGGCACACTAGGACATATTTTGGTTAACCGGTACACCAGGATATAGCAAGGGCAACCTATCCTGCTCTGAAGATGGCACATCTTTTATGAGTTAAGGGCTGAGAAGATGACACATCTTATACCAGTTTGTGTTTGCTCTTGTCACAAAAAAACCAGTGCCCCACTTAGGGCAACAGTAAGCACTGGTAATTAATCATGTCTTATCAACAAAGAGAGAAGGCTATGGTCAGAATCATATGCATGTATCAGAACTTTTGTGATGCATTTGAATTAAAAGATACTCCACTGGTGTAGTGGGTAGAATATTTACATTCAAATAGACACATATATCAATTACAAGTCCATCATTGACAATGATTGTTGCAATTATTACCGGTCAAAACTTAAAAACTATTGCATTGTATTTGCAGTGAAATCAATGAACATGTTGAGAGCGGTGTTTAGAAGTCTTCGTAGGTTCAAAAGGGTTCTCTTTGGCTTTAAGATAGCGATATCATGCCATTTTTTAAGGAAATGAAGATAGCAAAGAAACTGTTATTACCTTCTTTTGATGTCTTCCTCTAGATTGTCGGATTCACCAGCGAAGATGGGAAAAACCAATGCAAAGCCGACACTTCCAAATGGCGGATGCCGTTCACGAACTACGCGATCTTGATTCCAAGTAACTATGGTTACTCGCGCAGTCCACGCGAATTCCGCGAACCTTGCTGGGGGGGCACTGGAGGCGAAAATCATTTTTGACCCAGGCCTTAATTAACCCTGAGGAGTTTAAGTCTTACTGAGTGTCGTTAGTCGCATCTGATTTCAGTAACAAATACCTATCCCTGAAACAGACGCTTCCAAAAAGGGAATACATGTAAAAGAGCGAAAGCGAGACTAAGAAACAACGCATCGATCAATCCGAAGCTTCAACAATTCCCTCCCTCGGGCAACCCACGGATATTTTACCAGCGTCCGTGCCCGGGGGATGAGAAATTTGAACCTTTCGTGACTGAGGTGGGGAATATGAACAAGAAATGTCAAGTCTTTCTGGCGAAATATACGTGTCTCACCTTAAAATGTGGAGGGTTAAAGGAGGGTCTGGATGGTGTTACGGGAAAATTTACTGATTTTTCCGTGTGGTTGTTTGGAACATATTTATTCGTAAACTTTCACATTTAACCATTTCAAGTCCTTTCATTTTAATAAATCAAAAAATGTATAAAAACCACAGTAGCTTTTGAATAGATTTTTGTTGTTACTCGCTTT
>NC_089317.1:13192244-13352244 GCF_036669915.1 Pocillopora verrucosa
ACACGCTTATCAGTGATAATTAAAGGAACTCCATCATATGTGATCCTTGGTTGGGACACTGCATTCTGGGGATCTTAATAAAATACCCCTGTGACAAATCAAAAGGGAATTGAAGAGACATTTATTCATTCAGTCATTCATTTATTAATTTTGTCTGGTAGTCAGTCAGTCAGTTAGTCTGTGCGGAAGGCACGCGCTGTTGGTATTGACTTTTAGATCAGGTCTGAAATGGGATGTCGACCCTAGATAGCAAAAATTACGTGAAGACTAGAAGATAGGCCGATTAAAATAAACGACCTGGAAGATCTAGAAAACGTACAAAGGAAACACGACATTCCAAAGGATGATAAACTGTACGGAAAATGGGAACGTAAATCGAACAGGAGCACGAGGATGGAACACTCAAATTTTTTATGGTTTGTTTGTTGTGTATAGGTATGTGTGTTTAGATGATATTAATGTCAATTTCACTATTATTGTTTCTATCCAAACTTGCCTTGATTTTATTTGGTTTTGCACCGATTTTCATACATGTTCATCAACCACTTTGCTTTATTGAAATGGCTAAGTATACAACATAGTTTTTTACCCTTAATATTGCATGTTTTTTTTTCTTCCAAGTAATAAGGCTAATCTTATTTGCTATCTGTTATTTAGCAAAATTTACATCTTCAAACCTCGCCTAATTATTCTATGTCGCATATGTTAAAAAATGCTTTCTCTAAATGTGCGAGGATTACGTAATGGTAACAAACGAAGAGCAATTTTCTCATGCTTAAAAAAAGTCAAAAAGCTACAATCTTTTGTTTGCAAGAAACCTACTCATCACCCGAAGATGATAAAATTGTGGTCTGTAGAATGGGGCGCCAGTATAATCTATTTGCGCGGAACCACACACTCAAAAGGAGTTTGCATTCTTTTAAATCCTAGCTCACCTTTCAATTTAAGTACCATTAAAGTGGATCCCGAGGGAAGATTCTTAATTGCAAAACTTACAATTGAGGAGAAATACTTTTTCATCACAAACATTTACGGCCCAAATAACGGTTGTGTCCTTGTGTACCGGTACACAAAGGAACGAAACATTAACGAACTGCGTCACAACTCCATGTATGGATATGAAAACAATAGGAATTCCCCCTTGTACCGGTACACCAGGACAGCCCCAAATAACTGTCACGACCAAGACGACTTTATAAAAACACTAAGCCAACAACTTATGTCTAAAACTGATACATCAAAAGTCATCATATCCGGTGACTAGAACATCACTCTTAATCAAATTGACAAACTTGGCGGTCTTCCGTGGAAGGCTACAAGCGATAGAAATACACTCGTAGATCTCATGGAGGAACTAAACCGTACTGATGTTTATGGTGAACTGCAACCAAAGTCTAAATCCTTTACTTACGTGTCAAAATCGTTGAACCTAAAATCGAGGATCGACTACGTTCTTATTCCGCGCTCGCTTTTTTCGATGTTCGACGAGCGGAAATTCGTATTTCGACAGCGTCAGACCACAACGCGATCTTCTTAAGTATTCACTTTAAAAGTGAGTTCAATAGAGGTCCAGGTTTATGGAAATTTAACAACACACAGTTGGAAGACAATAACTATAAAGAACTGATCGCATTCTACTATCCAAAAATGTTAAGAAAATACTCCGAAGTTACAGATAATCAGCTTCTATGGGAATTAACTGATCAAGATGGAGTTACGCACAAAAACTATAGGATAATCAAAAGAGAAAAGATGTAAATTAAGAAACAAGAGAGAGGCTCTTCAGAAAGAGTTACAAGAAATAGACATTAAAATTTGCAATGGAGATTATTTCGAACAGGATACTCTTGAAAAATTTGAAGCCGACAAAGAAGAATTAAACGACTCCATGAAATAAGAGGTAAAGAGACCATGTTCAAGTCGAAGATGAAATGGGCAGAACAAGGAGAAAAGCCAACCAAATATTTCCATAATCTCGAAAAAAAACAAACTATGAGGAAAAATTGGTCAGAGAGGTGAAACTAGAAAATGAAGAGAAAACCCAGCACAGGTCAACGAGGAGATTGAAGTTTTTTACACGAAAATGTACATCACTAAAATAAATGGCAACATGGACAATCATGCATCTGAGCAAAAGTTTAACGACTTTATTGAAGATGTTAGCATTCCTCAACTCAACGATGAAGAACAAAGCTTCCTAGAAGAAGATTTGACTATCAACGAATTGAAAGAAGCATTAACTTCCTTTGCAGATAAAAAATCCCCATGGGAGAACGCCTTTACAAAGGAATTTTACCAAACTTTTTTTGATCTTCTTTGAAAGGACCTTCTTAATTCTTATTATGAGGCCTCCGCAAAGGTTCATTATCTATATCCCAAAAACGAGGAACAATAACATTAATCCCAAAAGGCGGTGAGAACTTGACGAAATTGAAGAACTGGCGCCCTATATCTCTACTCAATATTGACTACAAAATCTTATCCAAGGTACTGGTGAGGAGAATGGAAAAGTCTTACCAAAATTAGTTCACTCTGATCAAACAGGATTTGTTAATGGGAGATATATAGGACAAAATATTAGATTCTTAAACGATGTACAGGAATGGAATATACAGATATTAAGAAAATGCATGAAATTTATCTTTGTTGATTTCGAAAAGGCATTTGACACCATAGAATGGAGTTTTACATCAAAAACCCTACAGGTGTTTAAATTTGGCTGTTACCTCAAAAGATTTTGTACTTTTAAAATAAAAAATAATTAATTGTCACCGGTCGATCGATTGAAGAAAAGGAAAATAATCAAATGAATTGATTGAAGCTGTGAAGAAAATATAGCTCTTGTATTTGTGTGATTTTACAGATTGAAGCATAGATTTCGCAAATGAACGGTAAAATTCTGGTATGGGTTGTATAAAACCGCACGATCACAACATATTTACCTGTCCTGTAATGAAAAAAGGAAGACCAAGAATAACGAGTGCTGAAAGAGTCCGATATATAGAGGAAACAAGAAAAAAAAGTGTTTCTGGAACAAAACCTAGTGTTTCAGTCCCCTCTTGGTCTGAATACGTCAGCAGAAACAAGAGAAAATCTGTTTCCGAAAAGTAACCTAGTATTTCCGTCGACATTCTGTCTGATTACGTCAACGAAAACAAGAGAAAAACGTATTTCCGGAACGTAACCTTGTATTTCCGTGAACGTTTAGGTCGCCCCATGTAAGGTAATCCGGATTCCGCATTCCAGGAAATTTTTGCTAGTGGAATCCGGAATACTGGGCTTTGGAATCCAGAATCCAGCTTTTGGAATCCAGGATTCTGCTAAAAAGGGAATCCAGAATCCACTTGCTGAAAATCGATTTCAAATCGTATTAGCGGCTTTTACCCGCATGCATGCAACCACTGTAGAGTGCAGTTCACTCACGTGGTCAATTGGTGCTCAAATTTAGAAAGTGTTTATATAACATAAGGGTTCAAATCCCACAGGATTTGCTTGGAACATCATCAATATGGCCGCTATTTGATTGTTTTAGAACAGAACACCTCTAAATAATGATATGGCCGCTATGACGTCCTGTGAATATTAACTTACTGGTTGTCATAACAACAGTTGGAAGGTGACCTTGTAAAAGACACGCTTTAGTTTTGCTATTAATCGAGAAATTTGTAAATTTCTGTGAAAATAATCTAACTGTTGACAACTTGGATGCTTTGCTTTTGCCTGCTTTCCTTGCCGGTTTTTTAAGCAATTTGGGCGCACGGCAAGCTTTGGCACCGGAAACTGCGCCACTTTTATCGGGCATCCAGGGTCAAGTATCGAGTGTAATACTCAATACTAAACACTCTTTTCATTTTCGACTCTTTCGAACTTTCTGGTACTTCTGATTCGCAAATGACCAAAATCAAAAAATAAATATTCATTTTCCATAAATCATAATGAGAGCATCAAAAAGTAATATTTTCCTGACGGCCGTGGAAGCATAGATGTAGTTAGAAGCCAGACGAAAGCCAAGAACTATCAAAACTGCACCAGTCA
Source organism: Pocillopora verrucosa (assembly GCF_036669915.1). Lineage (NCBI taxonomy): Eukaryota > Metazoa > Cnidaria > Anthozoa > Scleractinia > Pocilloporidae > Pocillopora > Pocillopora verrucosa. The sequence continues at coordinate 13,196,280 of NC_089317.1, forward strand.
CTCAAAGCACGTGGAGGGACACAAGCCGCATCGCGATAATTGTTTCAGCGAGAAAATTGTCTGCAATTTATGTTCCACATCTGGTTATACTGACTGGCACTCACTCCTTCGCCCTTGTAGCCAGTGTCTGAGAGAAAACATAGTATGCACAAGACTTCTGCCATTAGTTTGGTCCACTGACTGTGATCCGAAACAGAAGACCTTTATGAATACTATGCTTGCAGATAGAGAAAAGTACCCTTACCGAGTCCCTATTCCCGACTACCCCACAACATCAAGTCAGTGCGTTCCGCTGAATTTTGGCATTGGATCGACACTGACGGTTATCTCGTAAACGTAAGGCTACTCTTGTTATTGCGCAGAGAAGATGAGGGCATATAGAAATGCGTTTCACTGAAAGCACTTCGAATTTTAGACCGCATTGATGTCGAGTCAGCACTGGAGATCCACCGAAAAGAGGTCAAGAATTCCACTCCAGACGAGAAAGTGAGCCCTACATTAGTGCCTGAAATAGAATTCAAGCGCTGGAAGAAGAATGGTCTATCTTTTTTTAAGCTACCTGGCAGGATTGACATTCTCCCCAAAACATAGCAGGCTTTTTATAACTGATCGACGTCTTCACGCAGTTTTCATCATTGACATGCACTGCCCTGCGAATGTCACTTTAATCGCCGGTGGTGGTGAGCCGGGACACACTAATGGAAGTGGAAGCAAGGCCAGATGTAAGAACCCAGCTGGCGTGGTGGTGAGGGAGGAGGAGCTTTACGTTTGCGAACAAGGGAATGGTACCTTTAGAGTGGTAAACATCAGATCGCTTTTCTTCAATGCTTCCAGGATTGGCCAAGAAGATACAGACGCCGCGGAAAGCCAAAGTGAGGAAGAGGATTTTGCCATAAGACAAATTCGCAAAGTGTCCGTGCATAATCTTTCCCTTATTCCAGAAGAAAATGTACCTGATTTGGTATCGCCTTTTGCCATATGTGGAGCCATAAAGAATAAATTTGAACTTTATGTATGAGATTTTCGTCTTAGCAAGGTTTTTACGATTACCAATGTTATGGAGGAGGAAATCAACTACATCGGGGAGTTAAAGGAACTGCTATCATTTGACAGCTCTACCCTATTAATTTTGTTAGCCTTAACTTGCGACGAGCAGCACTTATTATGGGTGAAATGGGTCAAATGTTCATGTATGTCAAGTACGCGGAGGATTGAAGACTAAAACAATTTCAAATATTCCAGGCCCAACAGGAATTGCAATTACAGAAAGTGGGACAGTGTTTGTATCTTCTAGCAAAGAACACTCACTCTTTAGCTTGAAGGAAGGAGACTTATTTAGAGGAATTGAGTACATACATTAAGTCAGTGGAGGTAGCGTAGGCCACTGCGATGGTATCAAAAGCCGACGGAATATGCCAACTTCTCTGTGCGCCTTCAGAAACACTGTTTTTAATTGTGACACCGGCAACAAATGAGTAAGGATGCTGATGTCAGCAAAGGCCCTTATCCCTCTGCAAAAAAGGTTTGCGTTTCTCACTCGCCACGAACATAAAGCTCTAGAGAGGACAGGCAAACAGAACCCAAATGATCCCGACTTGACAATACCTCGAGCTACAAGACAGTCGTTCCTCATTGTGCTAGAATCACTTACCAGTCCTGCTAACACACTGACAGAGATTGGACATGAACATCTTCTTGATAGAATCTGTTTTGAAAGTATGACAACATTGAGTGTGGAATGCTTTTTTAAAGGAATGAGTGCAGACCACGACATGCCCACCGCGGCTGACTACGCTTTCAGAAGGGCTCGTTGCGTCCAACACGACATGCTTCGCATTTACCAGAAGGACTTTTCATATTTCATCGGGCCCAATTCATTTTATCCGGAGAAAATAATCAAGGGTGAGCCTCCGAATATTAAGAGACGACCAAGTAAGCAGTCGCAAATCAGCGAGGGAACAGGAAGTAAAGAGCAGGACAAAAGGCGAGAAGCCGTAATGCGAGAGTTTGTCGGAGAATATGGAAAAGGTGTACGACAGGAAAACGTTCGTTCAAAAACGAAAGAGTTAACTGGCACACTTCCATATGCCCTCAGCATGCGTGAAGGAAGGAGACTTATTTTTCTTAGAGATGACATGGTTCGAAGATAAACGAAGAAGCTGATACCAAGAAGGGAATCTTAGGTAAAATTACCCTCTAAAAAATTGATTCGATTTGATTTTCCCGCACTTCTAGCTATGGACTGACTGAGTTTGCGCGTCTGCACTGCGTAATTATTTCCCTTGTGATCCACTTGACTTCCGTTTCAGGCCCAAGGAATAGGGCCCTTGGAAAAGAATCCAGCTTCATTACGCGCGCGTGATCGATGTCGGTCCCATTGAGTCACGCTCATTCGACATATTCGTAAGTTTCACGCGTAGTTTAATCTGAATGGAACGTTTCTCCGAAAGGAAAGTTTCTACGATTCATGCAAATGTTCCAAGTGTATAGGTTAGATCGAGTTTCCTTCCATAAATTGCACCATCCGCCATGCTGTTTAGGCAATTTTGCCGACTACGGCCGACAATTTCACGATGGTGATCGTGACACTCGGTCCCAGTCTCAAAACGAAGACGGGCCTTCTCTTCTATCCCTTCAAGGGACTTCCGTAAAACTTACTAGGCACAACCTTCCTCATTGAAGCATCAGCTAAGGTCTGATAAGATGGTGTCTTTCCGTGATTATGAAATTTACTTACTCTTTCTTCTGCTAGTAAAGTTTCACGGGTCAGGTAATTGTGAAATTTATTCTCCTGCAAAGGATGTTACAGTGTTTTTTACCAAGTACTATTTTAAGCTTAGAAACCGAAAACGCCGACCCTTAATTTCTGAACGTGATGTTTGTCAAATGATTGTTGTATTTTAACTTTAAGATATGATGTTGGGATTTCAATGACGTGATAAATGAAGTCTGAATAACTATGTAACGATAGAAATCAAGAACAGAGGATTTTATGCTTCAAGTGTAACAATACCATACGTTCAGGATATAACATCAACATGGAAACTTAGAAGTGCAATATAATCTTGATCAGTGTGAGTCGTGTTCTTAGCCATGAGAAAAGTTACTGCTTTGTCAGTTGGCTTTCCAATTCATTAACAAGATGGCTATGGAAACCCAGGAAAGAGTTATCCATCACTCATTATAGGGAAGAGTTGTTAACAATTTCTCCACTCATTATTGGTTCAAAAAATGACCTCAGCAAGAATAATTACTGTTAGCTAAGTTGAATGTGATTTTTTCTCCAGGTAGCAATCATGTAAAGAAATTACATAATGCACTTGGTTGGATAATTGAGCTTTTCTTTGCTCAATTACCAACTTGTGTGAATTGTCTATTGAATTGACCAGTTTTTAGCTTTATACACATTTGGTTGTGGTATCCCACAGTGTTAGCCATGGACTTCTTATTTTTGTTTTATATTTAGAAAAAGGTAAAGTTTTACTAAGACCAAAGTTTTTGAAATGTGTGTGTATACATGTCCGCTTATAATATACATACTGAGATTTACTCCAAGCTAAATTTGAAAAAAAAATTGATTTGTAATGAACTGCACAAATTCTGATAGGTTACATGGGTTTCCTCACAAGTGAGAAATGAGCATCTAACCAATCACAAGTCATAGATGAAATTTTTGAGCAGTAAAAATAATAGTATGGGATTTTTTGCCTTTGTGGTGTGGGGGCTTGCCAAAGTGAATGAAAGTGAATGTCAGCAATGTTTGCTGGGTGTATACAGCTGTAGAATCATGACTTCAAGGTTAAAAACAAGAAGTCAGCTGTTGGTGTGAACAAGGTAAATTCATTTATGAAGATAACGTCAGAGAAATAAAGCTGGATTTCATGAAAATTGGTGAAAATCTCTCTGATTTCACCTTATGTAAACTGATCACAATCTTTGTCAAAATCTTTGCTTGATCAATTCCTGACATTCAAAATCTGAGGAACTAAAGTACAATCATCTCCAAAATGGCACAAAAGACTTAAAAGACTTCTACTTTCCATTTTCCACCTTGATAAGTTCTTCCTCAAAAAATATCTTCATGCATACTACTGACTTAAAAATTTTGGAAATTCACCACAGTACACAGTTTGGAAAATTAAAGAAAGTGGAACTGTCAAAAATTATTATCAAAAGACACAAATAGTTGCACAATACTGTTATTGAACTTTATTTTTGTGCAAATGAAAGTATATTTCGAGCTGAATGACATCAGTGAATACCAATGTAGGGCATATTTACACTTATTGTTGTTACTGCTTACACCAAAAGTTTCTCCGTGGTGGACTTTGTTTAAGCTTTTCTTCCTAAATGATATCCTTACAATATTGTTTATGGTTGTCTATTTTAGGGGGTACGAATGTGTATTTCACCCAGGAACCTTCTAATCCAAGCTACTTTAACATTGGTAGTGATGCCAACCTGGTGTGGGACTACGCTGATCCACATAATGAGATTCAGTTCATTCTCTATAGTGTGGTGGTAGATAATAAATTTGCCAAATTGATACTTAATGACAGTCAAGGTGTCAGAGAAAATCCTAACATTCCTTCACTTTACAAAGGAAGAGTTGAAATTAAAGGAAGAGCTACCCTGGTTATCAAGAACATCAACCCCAGAGACAATAGCAAATTTAAATGTGAAATGCGGACAGGCTCAGCAGGGACAGTTGAAAGTGCAATTCAGCTTATTGTGGCAGGTACATATTACAAACATAACCATTAATAATAAAAAAAAATCAAATGCATTCAATTCATGTCTCTCATATTTCTGAGATCTGGAGAAAGTAAACAATAGCATAAATTTTTGCAAAACATTTATATGCAGGGCTGAAAGTAGTAAGCTAACCCAACTTTTGGGAACAATATTGGTACTTTTACTCGACATGTGATACAACACTCCTAAAAGGAGGAAGTAAACTCTACCATTTACTATGTTGTTTCTCATTGGTAAGAAATCAAAGAGTAATTGCTTTAGGGCCTGCTCACATGGAGGTGGGAGACCCCGGGTAGGTGAGGTAACCTGCCTAGGTGGGTAACCCGCCTGTCCATATAATTTCTTATTTTATTTTGATCACGTTTACGTGATAGGTGGGGATGCCTCTGCTCAAATTTTTTAATTGCCAGTGCAACAACAACCTAAAGAAACCTCACCCCAGCACCCCGGGGTTGTAAGATTGCATGTAAACGCGTTTATTTTTCAAGGCGGCGGGTTACCTCAACTACCTGGGGTCCCCCACCTTCATATAAACAGGCCTTTATTCTTCTGGCACTAACTACTGGGTTGCTCTGTTATGCATAGATAACTATTATTAATATGAATACTGAGAATTTCTCTTAGCAAAGCTATCAATTAAAAATGGTTAGTCAAAACTAGAAACAATCCGACTAGTTCTATGATTTTGCTAAATCAGTGAAGGAGAATATTACATGACCAATCACAGGCAGTATGTGAAATTAATTTGGTGTGAAAAAAATGGCATTGCTTTTCAAGCCTTTTAAAGGGACTTGCCAAAGGGAATGAAAGATGGCTTCACGCCTTTCTCTGCTTTCTGAGGATTATGATCTTCAAGGTTTACAGATGTAAATTTAGTCAACAGAACAGTGACTTCCTCAAGTAAGTTCTGAGATTAAGGAGCAAGTCGAGACTAATGGATTTGATTTATGTGCTGCAGCAAAATTTTTAAAGTTATGCATGGAAGCAACAAACCAACAAAGTCTATGATCCAAGCTCTCTATGCTCTTTGAAAGACGTTGAGCATGCAAACAGAGAATAATTCAATGATGATCAACTTGGCCAGGTAGGAATGCTGCTCCTAGCAGACTGTTAGTCATGGATGTCAGTTCAACAGCTCTAATTTTATTGCTGACTTTGGTTGCTCCACTGAGAAACTGGCTGAGTTCCGCAAAGAGCTCCAAGGGACTAAAAGTGTTCCATTTCAATTTAGAGTATGAAACATTTTTGAGCTTATGCAACCTAAACTTTTCAAGAAATTTTCGTGTATAAAACAGACTCTTTAATCTTCTCTCTGAGTGTTTTAACTTTCATTTTCGAACACAGTATCTTAGATGTCCTAACAACCTTAAGAACATAGAAACAAGTGTGATATTAAGTATGCAACTTCTTGGTCATTTAACTGTGCTTCAAAATTGAAAACATTTGTGATATCTCAACGCTCAAAAAAAACCTATTTAAAAACCTTTGCACGAATTGAGTCCGACTGCACATCGAGAGCAGGTCTCAGTTCTTGAATAAAAAACATTTCATAAAGTTGGCAGTCAAATTTAATCGTACTCTTCTTTAAACATCGTCTATCGGTCGTGAGCACGGTTTTAATGGTCAGCGATTTGAAGCATTTGATTTATAAGGTTGAAACTAAATACAAATGTTACGCGCGACATTTCAGGAAATGCTGCTTTCATAAGAGCAGTTTTGCTTCGTTCGTACTTTTTATTCGCGCATAGCGTTATGTGATAATGATAATGATCGTCATGACAAATGGTTAAACTACCAAAAATTCACAAAGCCAAGAGACCGAAACCAACACAAAGCCTGAGACCGAATACCACAATTACTACAAATACTACGAATACTCCCCTTCGTTTGAGTTGTAGCAGCTTTTCCGTGGCTTTTCGGCTTAAACGGTCTGTTGGGTCTTTATTCAGGAGTTTGTACGGTCCGGTCTCGATCAGTGTTGACATCTTAGAGTGGTAGCCTTTGTCTGCAGGTAGGGTCATGATGGAATTGTCCTGTTTGAGACTTTTTGGCGCATTTCGCATTTCCGTTGTGATGTTAGGCTTGAGTGGTACGGCCTTTTGGAGTACGTTGTTGACGGTTCTTCGGACTGAATCGGCTTGTTCCGCGTCGAGTGGTCTGATGGCTGTTTCTACCGCTGCGATTATTTCTGTGGATTCAGAGTCAGCGCCAACGCACTCTACGATTGTTATTCGAGTATTGTCGATTCATTTATTTTCATTTGTTAATGAAGTCGGCTTTCCTTCCCAGTAAAGGGCTATTGTGTTTATATGATAAACAAAATAATACATGGTTACTTGTAGATATGGAATTTCTCTTCTCGTGTTCAACTCGAAGAGAAATTCCATATCTACGCCCGCCCACGTATTAGTCTCTATTTATTTTATTGTAATTGGGTAAATTTTAACACTCAGTCCGCGTAAAATTTGCTACGCCATATGAGGAATGATATATAGAGAATTATACATGGGCGCACGTAGATATGAAATTTCTCTTCGAGAATTTAACTCGATAGCTCACGAGTGAGCGCAGCGAACAGGTGAGATGTCGCATTTTTCTCCTTCTAGAAAAGTTTGAACCTCACTGTCTGTCAGCGATAAGGATTGTTCAGTGTTTTAACCTTCACAATCCGAGAACGTTCCGACAAACTACCTTGTATTGAGAATCGTGAAGGCTTTGCCGATCATTCATCAAATTGACCGAGTGGCGCCAAAGGCGAGTGACGTGTCAGCAGCTGATTAGCTATATCAACACACTTTTTCACGCGTGTTGTTACGGCTTTTCTCAGGGCCGGAAATCCCTGTATAACACCGCAGTTTATGTAATAAAATATCTTTTACCTTTCAGAGGCACCACTTATAAACATCTCTTTAGGGGGAAATTATTACATTGAAGGATCCCCTGTCATCATAACCTGTGAAGCTTCTGGGAAACCACTGCCGGATGTAGCATGGGTTAGAAATGGAGAACTGGAAAGTTCAGGGAAGAAAGCTGCGATTTTAAAGTTTGATAATATAAACAGAACAGATGCAGGACAATATACATGTCGAGCCAATAACTCAGTGGAAGTCACTTCCATTAACACAACAATTGTAGTTCACTGTAAGTATCATAACCTTAATTTCTATTTCTGAGTTTACTTTATTTACAGTGTGAATCCTGTTATTGGGGCCAGTTACCCAAAACTGATGAGTCTGTTCAAAGTTGTAAGGAAACAGAATTCCACCTCAAATCCTTTTCAGCTTTGTATGCATCAGCCTGGCAAGTATTGGTTGGGACAATTGAATATAGGAGGAATAATTTTTCACATTATTTTGCTTTGGAGGGCGCGACAATTTTCTCACCAAGTGATTGCTTCAGTTGAACTGTTTTTAACTCAGAAAATGGCTTAAAGCATTCAAAAATTCACTCTGTTTGCCTAGCGCACAAGGCTAGCACATATTCCTATTCAGTGTGAGGTCTCTGGTTGGGGCTTAATGGAAAGCTGAGAATTGGTCAAGATCCTCATTGTCAGCGGAGAAATTGCACTTTTTTTAACTGGTAGTTGTGAAAATGGGCTGAAATTAAAACTGCATGCCCAAGGTTTGCGCTCATATTTGTATGTGTGGCGTTCGAAGAGATATACTATTTGAGGGCTAGAATCCATTTTATATTTAATTTTTAGTAGGCCTTGCCACCTTATACTGAATACTCGACTGCCAAATGACACAAAAGTGACGGACTCTACTATGGAGTGATTACAACCTTCACTCTTTGTTTTCATCGAAAGACAGGGAAAGGAAAGACAAATGCTGGGCCCGTGTAACTGATGTCCATGACTTTCTGGTTTGGGAGGTGGGAGGTTGTGTGACCTGCAAGCACTATGCCGCCCCGCTCTGTGAGATACTTAATGAATAAGCTGCCAGTAATCGGATCCTTGTGTTTGCGCTTAGATTTCTGGGATCGCCACGGGGCAAACATTGCAACTCATTGGAAGGAATTGTATGGCGAAAGGTAGTTCCAATGTCCAAAAAAGATTTTAGAGAGAGATTATCGCTTTTTCGCCGCTCCTTTATCAGAAATGGATTAAGGTTATGCTGATACAGGGGAAGAATAAGTTTTTGTTTGAAAAACCATGTAATGTATCGCAAAATATACTGATTAACTTGTCTCCATGCGCAAGGTTTATTGTGAATTTGACATCGCGTAATGGTCTCGGAATTTAGAAAAACTAACCATATTAATCGCCAAAGAATAACTCAACTATACCGTGTCAGTTTTTTGTGCGTGAGTTAAGTCTATTTCTAGCTTGGCTTAGTAATACAAAAGAGCGCTATGAAAGCTACCTTGAGGCAGCAGGAGATTGAAATGGCGTGCTTCAGCATTAAATATTATTGTTGTACATTAAAGTGCGAAAATACCAACACTGCTTCTTTGTTGTGATCAATGAGAACGAATCAGCGTTGATAATTGGCTCAAAACTTAACCCTTTCTTCTGTGACGATGAGTGATACAAGTTGGTCTCTTAAGGAGCGATGCACAACTGATGATGTGTCCACAGTTTCTGCCGGAGTTCTCGTGGTCTTGCTTTTCCTGACAAGATCCTTCAGGGAGTGCGAGAAGGAAAATTACAGCTCAAAGACCTTTGGATTTTTCTCAAACAAACTATCACTTGAACTGGGGATTTCCTCATTTTTTTTTTTTTTTTTTCATCGCTTATTTAATCCTTTCAGTGAGCATAAGCTTGGTAAAAATAATTTCCATCTCCGCTGACAACGACTTCTCTCCTTTAAGTAAGTATATTTTCAAACGTAATTTGTTTATCAAATACGTTTGCAAGTATAAAATAGGCCGTACATGTATAAATACAACTGAAAAGACTTAAAAGACTTATTTCCTAGCGATTTCTGGGTAATTTTGTAATACTTTGAGACCATTACGCGGTGACGATTTCACAATAGACCTTACGCAAGAAGAGAAGTTTTAAAAATAACATATTTCGGGTTAATTCCAGCAAAAACTTTAACTTCCAAGGTAACAACATTATCTTTATCTATGTATGATAAAACTACTGCGAAAAAGCCATAATCTCTCGCAAAAATCGCTTATTTTGGACGTCCAAACAACCTTTCGCCATACGTTCCTTCATAGCGAGTAACAATATTTGCCCCGTCGCGATCCCATAAATCTGTGCGCAAACGCAAGGAACTGATTACTGGCAACTCATTCATTGTTTCCGCGTTTGCATATGCGCAGGCATTCGACCTCTGTTGTTAGGAGCAGGTAAAAAGCAAGCACGAACGTTATGCTAATCTCTAGATTTTGAACTCACCCGTCAAAATTACACCAGACATGTTTTCTTGGAGTATACTACATATATAAAACATTTCCTGTAAGAAAAAAAAAGCAAACAAAAACAACGTAAATGTCCAGAAATGCCGTTTCGCTCAAGCCAATTGCAACGAGATCGCAGCGTAAGGATTTGTTGCTCCCATCAATCACATTTTGGCTTTAGGGTTGCACTTGTGCAAGTACAAATCTATTGTTACTGACGTTCTGTGACAACCTTTTTAACAAGCCATATTCAATATCTGCCTCTTTCCAAGAGAAAGTGAGTTAAAACAGTAATTTCCACTACTGCCTCTTGATTTTTGTAGAGAGATATCAGACCTGCTTCTATTTTCAAGTCCAGGAATGGTCTTATATCTATCGATGTAAGGGAATGCATGTACTTGCATACTTTGAGCCATGTCATCGTACGCGTAAATTTGACATTAATATTGATACATAATCTACAGACATAATCAAGATTATTATAGGAAATCATATTTCTTAATTAGAAATGCTGAGCTTTGGAACTTGTTACTATCTAGTATAAAAACAATCCACTATTTTCCCTCTTTTAAGACCAGCCTAAACAATATTTATCTCTCAAAACGAAAAACTCATAATCCTCCTGGCTGCTATTGATATATGTTTTTAGTACAATTGCCTGGGTGATTATAGAGATGCATGCACTCTGATTGGTAGAAGAGTGCGTCATATCTCGCTTTCATCAATTTGCGTGAGGTAATTATAGCAGGAGCACCAAATATTAAAATGGCTCCCTTACATTTTGTTAATGTCACGCTGCAAGGGACAAATGGGAAAGGAGAAAATTAAATTCTGAAGAGTGGGAAAGATGCTAATAAACTTGGCGTGATACTTTCCAAAAGAAAGATATGAAGTTTTTGCTGATGGAGTGAAATGAATCTGTTAAATTCGAGTGGAAACTGGCTTATCTTTATACAAGTAATCCATACTATTGTAACATAATTTACAAAACACATTTACAACATGTCAATTTATTTCCTTACTGTATGTTAGTGGTATAGGGGGTTAGATAGCAATTTGAACGGCAGTTCTGTTTCTTTCTCCTTTTGCAGCCCGAAAACTTTCGCTCCAGTTGTTATTCAACCCCTACATCACTAGCATACATTAAAATAAATTACATTATATACATTAATATATATATATATATATATGTATATATATATATATATATTTATATAATATATGTGTGTGTGTGTGTATATACATATATATATATATATATATATATATATATTATACGGCTTAGGCATGTGGCCATTATAATGGTGCTCTGATTGGCTAAGAACAACATCAGAGCAAGGTATTATACAGCGGTAATGCCCACTGGCTGAATGTGTAAATTAGAGCACATATTTAGTCCGGAAGCCAAGACCCCATAAGTAGGGTCTCATACAATGATCGGGTCAGAAGAGGTTTGTAGAGAACAACCGACAGGAAATCGCACAGGTTTCCTAAGTGTCAAAAATGTAGCATTCATATTTAAGAATTGATCTAAAGTGAAAGTTTAAACGTACATCAAACACAACGAATGTCGATTGCTGCAACTTCAAATTGTAGGCAACAAAACTAGAACTCAACGGTTAAATAAAACATGCTGGACTAAATAATTCGACCCATACCTTGTTTTTTGGATTGACAATATAATTTCCCTATTGTCTTGGTACTGGAGAGGCAGGACCTCTGATTTTCACTTCGAGGCCGATGGATGTTCCCCTTCGCTAACGCACATCTCCTTTTATGAAGTCGTTCAGTATTGCTCAAAGACCACGTGGACTTGCAGCCAGTCGTTCAAAAAGAGGGGGGCACTAAAGATTTCCGCTTTGACGAATTTGCATGTCGTTGAAAATAGAAACTAAACGTTGCCCTTCCTAGAAATGAAAGTTATGAGCTGTTTTATCTTAGTATTCAAGCCTATGTTGCTTAATCTGGCAACTAGTGTAAACAGGTGTTTATTAATTTCCGGATTTTTTTTTTATTTCTGGAGTGAAATTTCACGATTACTTGTCTTGAAGTCCTTAAATTACGATTATTTATCGCAAATGGCATCTCTTCCGATTAATAGTCTCAAGGCATCTTCCATTACCATTAATGATTTTCAGTGAACTTCATTTCTGTCCAAAAAGAGTGTTTACCAACTACATTTTCTTTGTTTTCCGCGCTTCCACCAAGTATAGTGTGGGCTTACGATGTCGTGAGAGAGGCGAGTAGCACGTCTTCTCAGTGAGAATGAACACAAATACACGTACATTAATTTCGGACAGGTTTCAATTAAATTAAAGTTTATCCAAAAAAATTAAAACAAACAGCCAAATAGGTCAATGTAGGACAAATTCTTCCCAATAACAGCTTCTTGTGAAGGTGGACGTTTGCTTACGAGCAAGTAACAGATGAAACCGGCGGCGGTGAAGGATGCCAAAGATGGAACATGATAAAATTAATTCATTTTTGGGTAACTTGCATTCCCCTCCATTTGTTGTCTTGGCCATGCAGAATTGAAATTTTCTACGCACAATCTTTTAAAAAAAGAGCAATGTTTCATTGATATCCTTACCCCGAAGATTTTTGGTAATATGTAATCCTAAAGAAAGTGCGTTGCATTTACATCAGCGAAGGAGACAGAAATATTCGAGTCGCGGCTAAATTTCTCCATGCTGCCAGACTTTCCAAAACTAATGTGTTTTCAAAATTTTTCTTCAAGAGCAAAAGGGAAAATGATCTATCCAAATGGAAAAACCATTTTCGATTTTTTATTGAGACGTTTTTATGACTACTACGCGTGATCAAAGTAGTGACTATTGCCATCGAGTGAGTTTCCCGAAAACGAGTAAGTAACAATAGAATATACTTCGGAGCCAATCAGCACACAAAGACGACCAAAGTTCGGACTTTGCGGACAGTACCATGTTTTGCCGATAGTTCGACACACCGGAAGTCGAATCGTGCATTAACATACCGGAAGTGGAGGGTGGAAAGCAATATGTGAAAATGAGTAGCATGAAATGAGAAAATGACAACATGAACCTTCCACGTTCTAAAGGCGTGAAACGGCCGGATTTCCATTGTCAGAATATCATAAATATTTTAATGAGCCTTCTTCTTTCCTAAAGCATTAAAACAGAGGTATTAAATTTTGACGAATCGACACGATTCGTACGGGTGGACACGACTCGTCATTAGAAAAATAGATCCGTCTCACCGGAAGTCGATTCGCAAAAGAAGACAATACATACTTAAGCATTAAATTGGGGTATTCAATATAGACGAATCGACTCGAGTCACACGTGTCGACTCGACTCGTCATTAGTAAAGTCGTCTTAGAAATCGACTTCCGGTATGACAGGTCGACATCAACTGTGACGAGTCGTTCGAATCGAGTCGATTCAACAACGTCTCTAGCCTCCCTTCGTAGTTACTCGCGGAATATTTTCTAAGTTGTCTAGCAAATCGACTTCAGATGTGACGAGTCGACATCAACTGAGACTAGTCGTTCGATTCGACAACATTCACAACGACCCTTAGTAGTTACTTAAGGAATATTTTCTAAGTACCTGGCGAATCGACTTCCGGTGTGACAGGTCGACTTTAACTGAGACGAGTTGGTCGAATCGAGTCGATTCGACAACACCTTCAACCCCTATTTAGTACCTACTTGCGGAATATTTTTTAAGTGTCTTGCAAATCGACCTCTGGTAAGACAGGTCAACTTTGACTGAAACGAGTCATTTTATTCGACAAAGTTTTCAACAATCCTTGACAGTTACTTGCGAAATATTTTCTAAGTGTCTTGCAAATCGACTTCCGGTATGCGTTTCCATCTAATGAGAGATGGTTTATCAGATTTCCGGTATGACGGGACGCATTAACCCGGTCAAATTTTTCCGACTTGCTGGGTTACTGTTGCAATCATTATTTTTCCAATAAGTATAGTCCACGCTGCGTGCTCTCCGTGCTCCGCTATTGAATCAGTGCAAGTCCCATTGATTAATTAAATTCTAAACAAATACCTCGCGTTTTACCTTTTTGTGAAGGATTAAAATTAATTGCAAACGGTTTTTAGGCCGTAAGTCAACCCATTTAATGACGCAATTTTTCTACCAAAATTCATTTCTAAACTAATATTTTTCTGACATTTAAAGAGATTTGAGAGAGAGAGAGAGAGAGAGAGAGAGAGAGAGAGAGAGAGAGAGAGAGAGAGAGAGAGAGAGAGAGAGAGAGAGTTAAAAAGGCGTGGGTATTTGCTACGTTAACTGCGTATTTGCTACGGTAGCAGTTACTTACCTGGTAGGTATTTGCTACATTAGTAGGTATTTGCTACGGTAGCAAATACCTATGGTAGGTATCTGCTACCAACATTGCGTATTTGCTACAGTCGCAAATACGGAGGGTGGGTATTTGCTACAAAAAGTGGGTATTTGCTACCGTAGCAAATATGGAGTGTAGGTATTTGCAATCAAACATGCGTAATTGATACGGTAGCAGGTTTTACTAAGGCTTGATAAACGAGATGTAAGGTTTATGCTGGGATCAGGTGCCTAATTCGCTTTAGGGCCCCGATACCAGAGGCGATCTTTTTGGTTAATTTTTCGATGTGACTATGCCAATCGAGTTTATCGTCTATTATTACACCAAGCGATTTCTTAGCTGTAACCTGGCTCACTTGAGTATTGTTCATTGTAATTGTTGGTGAAGCTGTGAGAGTATTCAGTCTCTGCCTCGACCCTATTAGCATGAATTCGGTTTTGGTCATGTTCAATGTAAGTTTGTTTGCTTGTAGCCAGTTGAAAACGTTTGCTAGGTCTTCATTTAGACAAAACTGAACATTCTCAAGATTACTGCCCGCATATGTAAGGTGCGTGTCGTCAGCGTACATTCTTGGTTTACAATTTGATAAGCAATTTGGAAGATCGTTAATATATAATAAGAACAATAATGGACCGAGGATGGTCCCTTGAGGGACGCCGCATGTCAGTGAGTAGCTATTGGAAAGCGACCCGTTCACAGAGCATTTTTGTGTGCGGTTTTCTAGATATGACTGAAACCATTTGAAAGATTTGCCATGTATACCATAATAGTTTAGTTTCGATAGAAGAATCTGATGGTCAACAGTGTCAAAAGCTTTCTTCAAATCCAGAAAAATCACTCCATTGATTTTCCCGTTATCAATATCATATGCCCAAGAATCTGTCGCTTCCAACAAAGCTGTTACAGTTGAATGATTAGCACGAAAACCTGACTGGTTTTGACATAGAATATCGTGCCTGGACATTGCCTTTGACATAGAATACCCTTTCAAATAGGCATATAACTGTTCATAAACTATCCTTTCAAACGCCTTCGCCACTATTGGAATCACCGATATTGGGCGGTAATTTTTTACATCACCGCGGTCACCCTGTTTATAAAGAGGGGAAACCCTTGCATATTTCCAGTCATCTGGGAACGTCCCTTGGTTAATAGATTGATTGAAAATATCACATATCGGTACACAAATAAGATCAGCACATTCCTTGACCAACCTAGCAGATATTTTGTCAAGGCCCGTTGCCTTTGACTTGTCTAGTTTATTTAAAAGTGAAAATAATTTATTTGGATTGGTGGGTTGGAGCTTAAACCGTTTATCTGTAGCGGTAAGATATTTTTGATAGCCACCACTATCGCAATTTATCTCACTGGCAAGTTTTGGGCCAATATTAGCAAAGTGGTTATTGAATTCGTTTGATAGCTCCAACGGATTATTTATCGTTAATCCGTTCACTTTTAGTGACGCCACTGACGTTTTCCCAGATTTTCGAGAGGTTAACTCGTTTATAGTCTGCCAGGTCTTTCGGGAGTTGCTGGTGTGCTTATTAAAACTATTTTGGTAATAAACTAGCTTAGCTGAGCGTATTTGCTTATTGGTTATATTTCTTTGTTTCTTAAATAATGCCCAATCGTTAGGATCATTTGTCTTGCTAGCTTTGATTTTTAATATGTCTCTATTATGCATAGAGTCTTTCAATTCAGAGGTAATCCATGGAGAACTCCTTGAACGAACACGCATCGTTTTCAGTGGGGCATGTTTGTCAGCAATAGCTAGAAATGTACATTTCCATTGCTGCTACATCACGTTTGGGTTGGAAGACTCATATACATTATCCCAACATTGAGATAGGATGTCATAACGAAAATTTTGACGATCGAAATTTCGGAAATTTCTATATGTAATAGAATTACTGTCCATTAGACATTCCGTTCTGGGCAAGTTTTCTATATACATACACCATGCTATGATCACTTATCCCGATGTGACAAACTCCCGAACAAATGATCTTATTTGAGCAGTTGGTATAGATTAAATCAATTAGAGTTGAAGAGGTGGGTGTTATCCTTGTCGGTTCAGAGATGAGCTGCTCGAGTTCGTAGACAATTCCTGGACCTCTGAGCTGGTTTAAAGACAAATTTTGTTTCATCATATCAAAAAACGCAACTACATTGCCTTGAGAATTAGCATCCATTCATTTGTACACAGTATCGCTGCGGATAGTTTTATGAAAAGCTATTTTTTTTCAATTGAGTGTTGTTAATCAATACTCAAAACGCCAAGTGAAGGCAGCAAAGCAAGAATTGCATGTTCGTACACTGCATACTTATGCGTACTTCTAAATTGAAGTAAATGAAAACGAAATAACAAAAAAACAAGAAACTCTTTTGACAATTAACTTAAGCCCCGGCCAAACGATCGCAACATGTCAACGCAACATACCGAAACATTGTTGGGCGCAACATGTTGCGTGTGTTTGGCCACCGTGTTGCAACATGTTGGGTGTTGCTGGCTCAAGTTTGAAACTGGTCAAATTTGAGCCAACAACACCAAACATGTCGCAACATATCGCAACACGGTCAAACGCACGCAACATGTTGCGCCAAGCAATGTTACGATATGTTGTGTTGGCATGTTGGCCGGGGCTTTAAAAGGCGTATTGGCTAAATACGTCATAATGTTGGATTTACGACGTTAAAATTATTATTTCGAAAAGCTATTATGACTCATAGATGCTTTAATTAAGTACCATAATGCCTTTAATTTTTGCGCGGGTTGTAATCAAGCTTTCCGGCTTGTTGCTGAATAGCTAAAAGTTTGTTTGAGTTTGCTTTGAGACGTACTTTGCTTTTTCTAAGTTTCAAACAGATTATTGGTCAACTAAGTATAAATATGAAAGCATTTTTCCGAACTTTAAATATTACAATCCGCGCAGAGTAAAAAAATTTAAGACATTAAGGCACTACTTTAACAGATAACGTTAAATATATTATGCTTAAGACCAGCCATGTATGTGGAAATTAGGGAACATATGAAAGTGTTCGCCTTTCATTGTTGAGTTCTTGATAAGTTAATTAATATAATATAAAGTATACTTCAATTATAGCGTTCCGTTCGAATGTTAGGTTCGCGCGCGCAAATGAGCGCGTGCACCTAAATGCTCGTTCTCTCTTAAAAGAGCATGGTGACCTATATTTTTCATTGCTAGGTTAACTGCACAAAATGATTATCTTTAAGTTGAAGAATATAAACAAATAATTCTTCAGAAGGAAAAAAAAAAGGATAAAGCTAAAAGCGTGCACAGAACCTTCACTCGAGGATGGAAATTATGACTTCGAGACAACGACTCCTGGAACGTAAGTTTTCAGTCGAGGTAGTTGAAAATGGTGTATTTTTTTCCCCGTAAACTATATATTACACTGTTGCGGAAGTATTTCCTTAAAAATTACTACTTCCAGCTAACGCAAAATGTAACTCGAACCGAGGGAATGACGCAGGCGAGTTTGGTTCATCGTATCTCTTTTTGAGAGAATTGTGACCTATCCTTTTTATTGCGTTTTAAAAACATCTTTCGGGATCTTTTATTTCTGAGGAATCATGATCACCTTAAGGAGCACTAAGGACTGTATAATTGATAAACAGAAGTAGATGGATTTTCTATCGGCAGTTTTAATTTGATTGACGTTAATCATTGGATGGTTTAATCGTTGAATTAATGTATGGTGGAAAGGGTTTAATGAGATTCAGATAGTATCTTAGTTCTTATTTTCACATCCATGAAAGAGGTACTTGATCAGTTTAAGTTAATATGATTGTCTATATGACGAGAGCTTCTCAATAAAAGTATTGTTATCGTTCTTATTTTTTGTTGCTGTAGTATTTTTTTGTACTGATCACTGAGCTGATAATCCATGCTTCAAGCGTTAGTTGATTTTTCATCAACTTAATCATTTAGAGAAAGAGTTCACTGACGCCCACTCTTGAGTTCTAAGACAGAAAATCGTTCATCAATCTTAGTTAAAAAGCGCTCGATATAGAAGTATTCACTCGTTTAAGCGTCACTGTTTAAAATGGACAACAGTGGATACAGAAACCTTTACCGTAGTTGAAACGCAGCTGTAACAGCACTTATTTTCAAACAGAATCAAGGGCTTGTTGAGCTTTTGACTGTTTTTTTAAGCAGGCGAATCAGTAAACTACCCTCGATTTAGTACACACTCGCAAGCACTCATATCATAGCATATAGGACACAGAGTTCGCAGTGTTGCGGTTTGGTCTTTGCCTGTTGTTATGTTTGGATATGCTCGGAGAATTTAAAACCTTTAAAGCTACTCTGTAAAATAGCGCTTAGAATTTTTATTTCACGTTGTTTGTATATCTTAAGTGCAAGCAAAACTGACTGCACACTTAAATCTTTTGTCCGGCGATTTCTCTTTGGCTTAGATTCACCTTGACCCCTTACGAAAAAAAAAAGCGTCACCGTCCTCATTCCCCTAATGCAGAGTTATTTGACTCAATACTGTGATTATAAATTGTTTGTTCTGATCAAATTACTACGACCAACTTTTCCTCTTAATTTCTTCGACCAACTGAAAACGTCTAGGTTTGGAACGAACCTGTGGGCGTTAAAGCCATTTTTCACTAAGACATAAGTGCAAGCATAAGAAAAACGGTAATAGGGGTGTCTACAGCACAAGTATTAGCATGAGTACGTGGCAGTGAAGACGCGCACAACACAAGCAAAAGCGTGAGCACAAGCAGAACGAATGTTTTTGTGCTTCTTGTGCTTGCGCTTATGCTTATGTCAAATGAGAATTTGCTGCTGTAAGCACGGGCATTAGCATGAGCGAAAGTCCGCCATCTTGTTTTACTGTATCGAGAAGGTATGGAACCAAAAAAGGGTAATTATCAAATCTGCCTATGTCTATGAGTTTATGCTTGTGTTCAGGGCGCCCTCGCTTCCGTCATGCTTATGCTAATGCATGTTCTTATTTGTTCTAACAAGTCTTAACTTCGACGATCAGCCTTAGAGCCTATTTGCAACGTAAGTGAGTATTTGCTCCCTCCGGACTTATTTCTTTGAATTAAGAAAGTCCAGAATGTGCAATAACATGCCAGGGCAATCGAATCTTTTGCAAATTTTCCGAGGCAATATATCCTAGCACAGAATCCTGAGAGATTAAAAAACAATGGATTTTTTCGAGAAAAACCGTTCAAAACACACATAAACAGAAAAATAAATTGCTTGTTTAATTTAAAATAGACCACGATGCCCGATTTGGAAAGACGCGAATTGCGCTTCTCATAATCCAAAGTTAGATTTCTTGTCCGTTTTTTCGTATTTAAAATATAACAAGATATTTCTTCAGCGAAACACGAAAGTGGGTATTTGCTACAAAAATGCGTATTTGTAACGAAATTACATTTTTTTGGAATAAATTTGTTTTAATGTATAAATTTGAAGTCAAACAAGGTGAAGGCAATCGTTTATACAAAGCGCTGACCTTCTATGCAAAAAAAGCGTCGCAAGAAACTAATCGAGGGGTTTTAAAAGGCAAAAAAGGTGTGGCCACCTTCAAAAAATCCTGTTCAGATTAAGGTCGAGTTTAATTGTTAGCTAACAACAGGATATTATTCAAACTAAGCTTGGCAAAGAACCAAAAAATATTTCAGATTGATGGGGGGTTTGAAGGCATTTATCCTTACCTAAATGACCTTCGGATTTGGCCAAAAGCCGGATTTTATTTTAAAATTTAGGTCCGCGTACCGCAGAGTAGGTAGTTGCTACGTAGGTGATATAAAAAAGGTTATAGAAATGTTATATTCCTTAAAATTTAGTTTCTGTCTACAACAGTCGAAGAATAAAGTATTATTGTTTAAGACAATGCCTTTTAAATCGCTTCCTTATTAAATTAAAGGAATTAAAATCGTAAGTAGAAAAAAAGTAGCAAATATCTACTTATAGATCTAAAGAGAGAGAGAGAGAGAGAGAGAGAGAGAGAGAGAGAGAGAGAGAGAGAGAGAGAGAGAGAGAGAGAGAGAGAGAGAGAGAGGAGAAGAGAAGAGAAGAGAGAGGATTAAAAAATTCTTTATTGGCTTCAGGTCATGACTTACCTCTTTGCTCAAAAATAATGCCCAGCTAGCTAAACGAAATTTCTTAAAAAGAATGGCAGCGAAGGTACGGATGACTCTGCATCTCACGATAAGTGTTGCTATGCCCGTATGCAGAGATAGGAAAATACTGACCGCGCTAAGAAAACCATCAGATTGCAGGATTTTTTGGCGTTCACACTAAGAAAAAAATGAATACACCTTATTCTGGTTGCGAATTAATTTTTTCCGAGCCCTGAAGAGGCGAGAGAAATATGAGAAATATGAGCAATGAACAAAATTTCCGCTCGTATCAGGTGTTAAACTCTCGATTAATGGATTTATTATTCCACTATTATATCGTATCGGTCGGATGAGGTGTTCCTTCTTGCTTAAAAGTTCGCTTCTTAAACAGCCAAATTAAAAAAAATTAAACAAAAAATTAAAGTTTGGATCATTCAGGGCGGCCAATATGTGGCTACGTATTTTTAGCTTGTTTTAAAATGTAATACTGTGGTATATTTTGCCGGTTTCATTACTTTATTTGGTAAAATGACACAGCAGTGGAATGACAAAGCTCGTTACTGTTCTGATTGATATGAAGCATTATTCAATTGCTTATTGCATTGACATTTATTCTTAGACCCGCCTACAATTCGAAATGTCACCACGTCATCTAAGAAGTCTTGGACTGGCCAGACAGTGACTTTGAAGTGTCTTTCTGATGGTGTTCCTACACCAACACTCTCTTGGTACAAACCTGAAGGAAGTGAAATAAACAATGTCACAGCTACGGAAAACGAAGTAAAAGTGCCACTCAGGGGTGATCAAGATTTTGGTCATTACAAGTGCATTACTGCCAATGGACTTATTCCATCTGATGAGAAATTGATAAAGATAAGTCAGATAAGTAAGTCAATGAGATCAGTGTATTTTCATTAAAAAGAAAACTATATATGAGGTCAGCATTTTCTTTTGCCTTTGCTCATTATCACTGTTTCAGTTGCAGTAGAAGTAAAACCCAAATTTTCTTGCAAAGTATTGGACAGAGTAACTCATTCACTTTGTACATCTCATTCGATGATTTAACATTTAATACGTGCGGATATTTTGCAAGGCCCATAGTGGTGTGGAAAAAATATAAGCCTATGTTAAACCATCGAGTAAGGGATTTATCATTCTTTCATTTACTAAAAATTTGTCCGCTTAGTTTTCGACATACTTCTTACGGCCTTATCTGAGCGTTTCATTCGCATTTTTCCCCTCTTTAGCAGCATTAGACCTTCACATGTATAACTTCCAACAGTAGACCAAACACTCCAGCATTGTATTAACGCGCTTTATTTAAGAAACGCTGTTGTAGTTGCGGTTGTTCAAAGCGGTTAAAACTAAAATACAAACAAAGAAAAGAACGTCACAAAGTGAACTAAAACGCAACGGAAAGTTGGGCCAAAGCAACACTTACATTTGTTAGGAGCTGGGAAAAAACTGCACTGAAGCGGCGACGAACTGTAATGTGAAATCTGGCTGCCGTAGGGCGAAAAATGACCGCGTGGAAATGGCAAGCGAAAAGACACTGACCCGAAAAGGCTTACACGTCCTTTAGATACTAACGAATATATTACAATAAATTACTCGACTAACACGCTAAAATACATTCCGCACACACGACGAACTAACCTACAAAAATCCCAAAGAGCAAAAACAAAAGACGCTAATAAACGGGCGTTTAGTTCTTTACAACATATTTTTCGCCTCCGTTACCCCAATGAGGTACGACAGAATATTACTGGAATTATGCCGGATAAAGTTAGCCCGATCTTTTAGTGAAAAATGCACCCATATTTGTTAAAAAAATTTAAAGTAAACTGAAGACAACTTGCCCTTTGGTAGCATTAAACACGTTACAAAAGAGCATTGAACTTCAGGCAGGTTGATGACATCTTCACAAGCGAGTATCCTTAGGAAACTTCCTCAACCATGGACTATCAATTGTTCTTCTTTTTATTAACCCTTGGCTGAATTTATCCGGTAGGTACATTTATGTTCATTAATTTCAGGTTGACGCACTCAGCGAGTGAACTATGGGGATTTACCTTCACGAGTTCACTGACAATGAACGAGAAATTTCAAGCCTCGTGCGGTTTTGAATATTCCGAGTTCATTGTTTGTGAACGAGTACAGGTAAATCATGATAAATCACGAGCCATGAGTACGTTAACATTTTTATTATTCAAATTGAATACACTGCACAAAGAAACACTGCTTTGAAACCACTATATACAAGGTAAAGCAAGCCATGGTGCAATGACAATGGTTTGTTAAATTTACACCACGGCTATGACACTGCGATAACGATGTCAAGGAGGTTGTTTCGTCACAACCCAGTATCACGTGGTACAAATCATCTAATCAGAAAATCGGAATTCGAACAGTGTATGAAAGTTGAATAATAAACTGTGAGAAGACGTGGACTTGCATTCATCCTTAGTGTTCTGACAAAACTCAAAATAATCTCTTCTCTTATGGCACTATGTAGAGAAACCAGGGAAAGCATCCATCAAATCAGAATCAGTCATTCAAGCAACTTCTATAATAATACAATGGGCTGCACCAGCAGATGATGGAGGAAGTCCGATCACAGGATTCCAAATGATCTTACAAAAGGATGAAACTGAGATAAAAAAGGTTAATATCACCGATCCTGGGACGACAAGTTATTCGTTTCGTGGTTTGGAGAAAGATACCAACTACACAGTGAAACTGTTTTCCAGAAATTTTGTGTTCGAGGGAGATCCTACTCTGTGGAACATTAGGACCAAGTTTAAAGGTGAGGAATCAAAAGTGATGTCGTGACTGAGCACTTAACACCAATCATTTTTTCGCCAACTTAGATTTGTTGTGAGTAACCCAGTTTTAGCAATGTTATCTGCTTGCCGCATTATAAGATTTTGGATTTTCAGCTTTTGTCCCCTCCATAGTGGCCAGTTTCCTGTCCCTTTGTGATAATTGTTTTAGAAGTGCCTACGTTTGAAAAAGCATAATAATCAACAATGAAAAAATAATGAACGTAGGTGAGAACAATAGACAACCTACGCGGTTACGTTCCGTAAATGTTAGCTGATTTATCAAGTATTGTTTGCCTTACCGTTTTTTTTTTTTTTTTAATTTTTTTTTATTTTCTAATGTTCAGGTTTCAAAATCTGTTATATGAATCAGCAACAACAGCCGCTAGATAGTGATCTTTGGTTGGATACATTTTCCCTAAACTCTTACCGGCCCTATTCAGAACGCCCTATAACCAACTATCCCGTTAGGCAGTGAGACGATTTTCACACATCGTTTGACCAAAGAATTGAAGTTTGAAGAAATGAGCCTTTCATGAAAATTGCTTTTAACATGCAAATATTATGAGGAAATCTCGTCAAACAGTTTGTGGACGGCCTCGAAGAATCCTCCGTATATATTTTCTTTAAGATGAGAAATAGCTTGTTTTCATTTCGCAGGGATAAGGTGAAACCAAAACAATTAAGGTTGCCGTTTTCAAAAAAGCTTCTTTCGAATCTCATCCGGCATATATCTCACTCAACGAAAAAAGTATTGTGGTAACAGGTGTCAACTTAGTAACTGAAGTTGAGCAGCCGTAACATGGCAATGAAGTTCATCGCTTAAGCGCTTCTTGTCATTGCCTCCTCGACTGACAACCCCCGTGGAGAAAAAAGTTTGTTGTCTCGGCGGAAGAACTCGCGCCAGCTTATGTTTGCAGAAGAAGAATCACAGGCCTGGACACTCAAATGGCTCGAGAAGCGGAGCATGCGCACTCATTTTTCCGCTGTGTCATTGCAGAGTGCCTGTACTAAGTCATGCGCGATGTCAAACTTTGAAAAGCAGAATATAGTTGTACACGAACTGAGATCCTTCCTTTAATTACGTGACACAAACGAATGGTGAATTGCGACGTCGTCTATGCATCGGTCTTTCATTTGATCTCGTGTAAATAGCAATTAAATGCCAGTAGAAGTCAGTGTGTCGTTCAAATTCACCTTGTAAATGCAGTATTTGTCTTAGGCAATAACCGACCATCATTTTAGGCTTGTCATTATCGCTTCATCTCAATACTTAACTTAATTTTGCTTGCCATACACTATCGTTTCAAAAATATCCCAAAAAAATCCTCGACCAATTTACAGATTATTTAATCATTGATAATGGTGTGACCAGGTTTGTAACAAGAAGTTATATAATTATTGAAAATTTCACGCTGTTGGTGTTGTTGACATCAATCTAGGAGCCCCAGATGTGGTCGAAATAGACGAACTGCCAGATGAAACAACAGACGATACAATTACCCTAAAGTGGAAGGAGCCAGAAAGTAATGGAAAAGTAATAACCATGTATACAGTGTACCAAAGAGTAGTGACTGATGGGAAAGTTGGACAGTGGACAGAAATAAAGAAAATCAGAGATGTTTCTGTGAGAGAATTGAAAATAACGTTGGAGAGAGGAAAGGTGTATCAGTTTGCTATTACTGCAACTAATGAGCTTGGTGAAAGCCTAAAACAAGAGAAAGCAAATATCCAGCAAGTCAAAGCAAAAGAAGGTATGTTCAAATGAATCTTACTTTCCCCTTTCAACGGTTTATCCTTTTCTTTACTTAGTTTTCAAGCACTCTCCGTGTCATCAACATCGAGGTTTTTACGGGTGAATTCTTCGCTTGCAAGAACCTGAATCAACGAGAAAAATTTTACTTACGTCGCAGTTGATATTTGTATGCCAACTGCAAATATATAGCATATCTGTTAACTGTCATTGGCTGGCACACACAGATATTTTAAGTAGTTTACTGACACATGCTGATCTGAATCTGGAAAGAGAAGTCTGCAACACTTACGTTTTGTCTTCTCACATTTAAATTAACCGCTTTTTTCTTTTCTTTGCCGTCATCAGTTAGTTGATGCCTCTCTCCCGCAAAAAAAAAAAATCACACTCCCACACTGAATTCCGAGAACTCTCCTGTCATTTTCACCACCACTGCACACTTTACTCTTCATACCGATGAAAGCGACTTCGCACTTAGCTTCCTCTGCGCACCGTAATTTCGACACCAGATTACTGAGCCGCAAGAACTCAGAAGTGGCCTGTTGTCGGCGATTTCGCTTTAGCTTAATTAAGAATGTATGATCACGCTGCCTCACGCAGAGAGGTTGTCAATCTTTTCAGAGATTTTCTTCGGTGAAGCTACAGAGCGTGACACAAACTTCCTGTCTCAAGGTCATGAAGGGGTCTTCATTTCCTTAGCTCTTAGTTCCTAGTTTTCGGGGAATTTCGTTTTCGCTACAAGCGTAGTTCGCTTTCTCTTTGTTGTTGACCTCTTTTTAGTCTGTTTTCTGGAGCTCTTTCAACCTTCTCACGTTGGTCTTCGCATGATATTCGCCATTTTACTTCAGCCTTTTCTTGTTCTCTATCGTCTTCCCCTCACTGTGTTCTACCTATTCTTCGCCCTATCAAACCCCATTTTGCGTTTTTCTCGACTCGCTCCACGTCTTTTCAGTTCTTTCTCTCTTAGGTCGCTCTCTCTCTCTCTATTTCCAGTCTATTTTCACTCGAGATCCTTTCTCCATGAACTTGAACTGTCGTAATTTCTTCCGTTTGGAAAAGCTTTAGCTCTGAGTATCGTTGCTTTGCAAGTTCATTAGAGATTGCAAAATACCAAGAATCACTTTTCAACAACAACCTCACCAGTATGATTTCCCGCTCAAAACACGGGTTGCGAATTCTTTCCTTGCGCTGCTTCACATCCTCTAACCAACATGAAGCCTTTCTAGTTTTCTACAAACATCTTTGAAGTCGAGTCTAAAGTCTCTTGTCGTTATCAAGATTGAGATGAGATATTCTAGCTCTAGCTTGTCTTCGTTTAAATCAAACTTTAGCAGCGCATGAAACAGATACAAGACAAATTTCATATTTCAGCGGCCAGACTTGCCATGATCATTGAAATTTGGTTTAATGAGGACAATCATGAAACACGAATAATCAAAAGAGAAGAATTGAGAAAACAGGTTGAAGTGACTATTCTTTTAATTTAATACAAAGTTCACAATAACGCTCAATGAAATATCATTTCAACCGACGCTGATATCATACACGACATCTGAAGAAGAAAACATTATTTATCCTGAACCTGTGCGCACTCTGATTGCCTTTCATCATGGTCGCAAAAGAAAAACTGATGCCCCGTTTAAATGGTCAAGATAGTTGACGATAGTTTCAACTATCAAGCGCGTTTGAACACGAACTATCATGCTCTATCATCGCATTTCATCAAATATCATGTAGTTTGGACATGTTCAAATTCGACATGATAGTTAATGATAGTTTTTGTTGTTTGAACAAGAGGAAGATAGTGAATGATAGTGGTTAGGTCAGCAGTTTTGCCAAAAACGGGCTCAAACCGAGATGGCAAATGGTAAAATGACTAAAATAGCCGTCGAAATTCCCCAGAATGTCTCGTAGTTAATTCTCATCATTTCCTGGTAGGCTTCAGTATCTTTAACTTGTAACTTCTTGACTAAAATTTCAAATGTCGCTGAAATTGCTGACCTCAGCGTGGACCATATTTGTGTACAATTACGCGATCTCATTGGGTGGTATTTTGTCAACTATCATCCACTATCATGAACCGTTTGAACACAAACTTGATAGTCAGCGATGTGAATGAAAGTTGAAACTATCGTTCAGTTGTCTATCATCAACGATCGTGATCGTTTGAACGGGGCTTAAGTCATTTGCATCCTGTTGCAGTCGAGTGAACATCTTTTATGGAAGACAGAATAGCAAGAAATGTATGTAATGGGAATTCACTGTCTGTTTCCGCTCCTTCGTTAAAAAGGAAAGTTAAAAAGTGTTGAAGGGCCTGTGGGCTCTCGTAATTCTTCCGCGAGCAAATTCGTTCTTAGGAGGCAACTAAAGAGATTCAGAAAGAATCGAAACAGCAGTCTTGCTTAAGAATCTTCACGAACGGCAGCAATTACACTCTCAGCCGATGGCTGTGTGAATAATATCGAATTCAGAAATTACATTCCGAGACGGGACTTATTTATAGTGACAGGGAATCGACCCTTGACATGCAAATGTATTACAAAGAGATAGAGTCACCCACTAGGCGTAAATAGGGGGCTGAAACTGAATCTGAGGTCGCTACGTTGATCACTGTAGCAGCGCTACTTTTCCACCAGAGAGGAACTCGATTATTTTTTAACTGCTGTCAGTTACTTTCATCCAGCTCTAAAATAGATCTGGGAAATTTCTGACACCTCCTTGGCTTCTCTACAAGTCAAAGTTAACAGATGACGGTCTATGCATTAGTGGGTGTGCTGCAGACCCACGGAGTCTCATGGTTTTGTCATCTTCAAATCAATTACATGTCAAGAATACCATTCCTTATTCTCAGTGTCTTAGGCTTCATTGCCTATATATTGACAGTTCTGATTTTTTAAGATATCAGAGGCAATATGCCAGTTCTTCAAAAAACCGTGGCCATCCTACCTTTGTCATTCAAGGGAGTCTTTAACAACTGATCGAAAGTCGGCAATCCACAAACGTCACAGTAGGAAGAGAATGATCGTATTCCATTTTAGCGGCACAATCACGCAATAAGACCTGTCCTTCTAACAAATTTAAATTACTTCAAAATGATCCAAAAACTGGTATATTATTTTTGCGTAAAACGGACAACTGTTTGGTCAGTATAATGTTAAGACTGGCTCTACCAATGTAATCTATTTCATAACTTGCGGTTATTTCAAAAAGTTATACTTCGGCGAAAAGGAAGACGACTAGGGGAACGATTCTGAAGACACCATCGTGACGCAAAATACAAGAAAAACAATATCTCTCAAATTGGCCTCCCATTCGTATATTTTATGCCAGTGTTCTTTTTAAGTAAAGGCTTTATACATGAGTTCAAATGATAATTCTTGTGCAAACAAACAAACAAAAGTTCATTTTAAGTCGTATTTTGTTTTTCTCCAGTTCAAACAGTAAGCACAGAAGTTTACCTGACAGCGACAATACAGGAGAACTGTAGTAGACGTTCGGAAGTTGCTGCGAAATTTCCAGAAATGGTTAGATAATCTACTTGATCCATATACTGGAGTTTAAGGAATACTGCCACGAGATTTATCATGAAAAGTGAATCTTAATCAATCTGTTCTTGAATCAAATCTTAATATTTCTGTTAAAAAAATAAGATATTCTGAACGATCTTCAATATGTGACAAGCATTTGAATATACGTTTTTTCTTCATATGTCCTTTTTAGGCCTGTCAAATTGCCTTCAGGTTTGGCTGCTCATCCGCAAACACTGTGAACACCAGGTAAGGTACAGTTTGTTGTTCTACACTGAAACAACAAATGCAAACTCAAATTTGCCTTCTAGTAGGGGAAAGGAGCTTTATTTCAATGTCTTGTATTATAGTTGTAAAAGTGTTTTTTTGCTCTAGCAAATCTTATTTAATACAAGATAATTTATGTTTGAAGTATATTGTCTTTGATATTGTCTTTATTTACCTTGGTTTAATACATTGGTTAAATCTCAATATATTTTAACACTTAAAAATCACCAAAGTTCGAACGTGTGCGATGATACTCTTTGCTCTCTCTCTCTCCCTCCCCCCCACCCCTTATCTAGGTGTGGCAGTGTTGTTCTTGACTTTATGATGAGGTTCAATCAAACTGTAGTCGTCAGCAATGTTTTGATTTTCCTGTCGGATGCTGCAAGGCAAGACAAATTCAGAGGTTTTATAGTCAATCCAGACTCAATTAAACAAGTTTTATTACCCACAGATGGCTCGGAAAGCACAGCAAAAGGTAAATTTTACCAAGACATTGTTCAATGTTTACACGTATTCTTCCGAAGATGGACTTTTTATAATTGTATTCCGTATCTATTTAATTAAACAACTTATTCTGTGACTGATACACTTCCAAGTTTTCGTTGTTGTTTTATTTAATTAAACAAACTCTTACTCTTAAAAATTATTTTAGAGAGAGTAGCACCTTACTCTTCCTTCGTACCAAGCCAATTAGAGTTAACGTTTTCCGGTCACGAACCTATGCTATGTAGTGAGAGCAGTGTATCGACCAGGATCAGTGTAAATGTTGTTTGAATGTTATTTCATCAAGCTTTGCAAAATGAATCATTTTAGGTCCTGAGGAATGTAACTGCCCATCCAACAACGTCTTGTTGGCCGTAATTGGGGTTCTTGCCTTCACAGTCCTTCTTCTAATTATTTACATAATCTGGCTACATAAGAAAGGTAGGTAAAAGAATCATAATCTATGTTTGGTTGCAAGATTCTTTTTCACGCAAAAGCAAATTTTTACTCACGTTTACATCATTTTTATTTTTTCCTTTCGTTCTTTTTCAGGCGCTGTAGGGAAACAGAGGTAAGAATTTTCTGCTAGTTGGATTGTGTCGATGTAATGTGCCCGATATGGTTTCATCTTAACACAAAACTCCAATAAAAACTGATGAAATTCTTAGCGTTTTATAATTATTTCTATGCTTTCTCAATTGTAGGACTTATGAAGATGAGAGACGTGTTTATGACGTAAGTAAATGAGAGGGAAAAAATTTGTAGTTCTACATAAAAAAAAGCATATTGCATCAGTGGCAGATACAATGAAATAAAAGAGGAAGTTAGGCTCAATAAGGTCTTTGTCCTGTGATCATGTCCTTTAGCAAGCCACTCCATGGATTTTCCTTCGATTGTCCCTGGTTCAACCGCTTGGTTTCACTTCACAGATCGCTAGTTGGTCTGCACCCGGTTGATATTTGCTTTCTAAATAATAGATTTCGTGCATTTTGGCCGTCGTATTTTCTTGATGCCTTATTTTCTAAACGTGAGTTTAGGAGCTTGGTACTGCAAGAGTTGTTTCGTGCGTTTATTTGTCAAAATATTGGACTACCAATCGACAATCTTCACGTTGCAGTTTGTAGCTTCGACGAATATGCTATGAGCCTCGATCACTCTATTGGACATGATAATTTCAAAAGCAGAGAACAAAATGTTAGTAATAATAAAGACAAGAGGTTATAAACTATTTATAATCTCTTTTCATGGAAGAATATAAACATTTGTCTGATAAAAATGGGTGAACTGATTTTTATAACCATGAGGTACTTTTTACTGGGATTAATAACAGATTTGGATATGAATACCTTAACAATGTGTTGGTTTAATAGAATGAAACATTATTAGAAGATATCGAACCAAGTCTACCTGATTCAAGAAAACTCACCCAGCCTCATGCGGAATACATGGATCTCATAGAAGTCAACAAAGATAATAGAAAAGCACAAAGTACTCCTCCAGGTGCTGATTACGTGCCTCTTCATCCATTAACACGCTGCTGGGAAGTTCCTAGACATAACGTGACCATAGAAAAAATCATTGGTAAAGGTGCTTTTGGTCAGGTTGCCAAGGGAACAGCAGTAGGACTTCGAGAGAGTCCTGAAACGACCACAGTGGCTACTAAGATGCTTAAAAGTGAGCTCTTGTACTGTAAATTGAATGAGTCTTGGCCTACAGACATTCAGGAAATGTTACCGGGTTACTGTAATTATTTAGCTATTTGCCATTTCATAAGTTATGTTGTTATTCCGACATTTCGCATATTATTCCCGTTAACCAAATTTTACTTCTTGTTTTTAATGCTCCAGCAAACGCTACTGAATCGGACAAGAGAGATTTGATGAAAGAACTTGACACAATGAAACAGCTAAAACCACATCCTTACGTTATTAAACTTCTGGGATGTGTTACTGAATCTGGTATGCTTTGGTTATGCGGGTCTAATTTTGCTGTAAACATTTTTCTTATGATTTACTTTGTAACGCTTTCTCGTCATTGATAATTTGCCTCAGTGGAAGGGTGACCGCTTCGCAATTGAGCAAAACAAACAACCATCGCATAAGGTAATTTTATCTTGTTTTAGCCAACACAGACGTTCCTGGATTTACTGATAGACTAAGACCGAATATTTGCCACTGAACAGATCATTCTGTTGTAGAAGCAGAAACGCTTTTTGTAAGGGAATAATTGGTTTGTACTTTCTTATGAGACCGTCGCATAGTTTTTCTTGTTTTCATGCGATTTCTTCAAAAGTGTTGACCATGACTGGGCTATTCATCTATTTCAATTACTGCTTTTTTTTTAAAGAAAGTAACATATCAATAAAATTGTTTAATTTCTTCAGAACAGCTGTTGGTTTTGATTGAATATGTGCCTTTTGGGGATCTGCTGGGTTACCTGAGAAAGAGCCGTGGATTAAAAGACACTTACTACAAAGACCCGGATATCAAACCACAAACAAATCTGACGTCACAGCAGCTGATGAAGTTTGCTTGGCAAATTGCTGATGGAATGAGTTACTTGTCCACAAAATCTGTAAGTTAGTTAAAAACACAAAAGACAAACAATTCTAAAACCTTCTCGTAAGGTCTATCGTCATGTTAAGCTCTGTCTGGCATGGAATATTATGTCTTCACAAGATCACGCCTGGGAGATGCAGACGTATTCTTACCGTCTTGTCGAAGCTATTTCTTTAAGGCCAGGAACCCTCCCGATTTTGATGTCATCATGTAAGTTTTATTTCAATGTGAGAATGGCGATATTTGTGCATCGTTGCAAGTGTACCCCATCGAAATAAAATATCTGGGTTTTTCTCGTGTGAGCAAAGGCAGAGACGTGAAGGAATAGGATCTTTTAAGATATTCAGCTTAAACTGAGTGTACAACAAATATCCATTTTAGTGACAAGGAAGAAAAGGAATTAAAACTTCAACTTAAAAAAATCGTCTTTGGTCGCTAAACTACTTCATTACAGAATCCTATTTTGATTAAAATGTTAAGGTAAGCGTTCTTTGAAATGACTACGTATTGCAGAAATAAAGTAGTTTGCTTCTCTTTGGAATATGGAGAAGTTATTGTAGTAGTTTTAACTTTCTGCCATCTGGAAGAAAAAGAAATACACACACCATATTATGTTGCTAGATATTTCTATTTTCCTCTCTGAACCATTTCATTTCAGTTCTTTTTCTTCTACAATCGCTAATTTTTGCTCTTACATCAATTCTTTCTTAGATCATTCACCGAGACCTTGCGGCCCGTAATGTGTTGGTTGGACAAAAGGAAATGTGTAAAGTGACAGACTTCGGAATGGCCAGAGATGTGCAGCAGGAAAATATTTATGAACGAAAGACAAAGGTAATCAAGAAAAAGGGAAGGTGAGGGCGGTATCACATTTCGTTCACTTTAGTGATCTTTGACAATCGTTGTTGTGATTGAGCTGATATATTCCTGATTTCGATTATGAATTCCTTGGGACCCTAATGAAACTATCAGCCATGCGTTTACGAGTACAATTTTAAATATCACTATTTTTGACTACTTGCTTCCTATAATTCTCGAGCCGTTTCACAAAGTGATATTTAAAATCTTTAGGGCCGTCTTCCCGTGAAGTGGACAGCTTATGAGGCCTTATTGTATGGTAAATATACCACCAAAAGTGACGTGTAAGTATACCTGATTATTACCCGTAGCAGTTTATCAAAAATGTTATCAATTTTAATCAGGACTTGAATTCTAGTGATGCTTTGTCAAAGAATACATATATTTTATTCGTCGTATATACTGTTTATGTCTATAGTCACTTAATTTATATTCGTTTGATTTGTCTTTCTGCAGATGGAGTTATGGAGTTCTGTTATACGAGATTTTCACCATAGGTAACATCGAATGGAATTTTATGAGGCTCTGCAGATGTTTTTTGCTTTATACCATGTTCAATTAAACAATGCATCGTGTTCAGTCAGACAAACGTAATGAGCTTCAAACTGCATCTAGTGACAAAGGTGGTGTTTCATTGAAGGTCGTTTTTTTGTCACATTTATATTTCTATGGTCTTTTGGTTCTTCCAGGCGGTTCACCTTACCCACGAATGGATGGAAGAAAAATTGCAAACTTACTCCAGGATGGATACAGGATGCCTAAACCACAACACGTCGATGAAAAATTGTAAGTTTTCTTTATTTACTTGTTCTCCCTCGTCGTACAAGGAAACATTCTTTAAATCTTTAACAGATTATTTGAATAATACCAGGTATCAGATCATGATGAAATGCTGGAAGAATGACCCAGACGCAAGACCAACTTTCACTGAATTGAAAAATCAGCTTAAGGACATGGAAACCCTACACAAGGTCAGAATTTTTATCTATATGAAAGTTTTTTTTTCACGTAAGACCGACTGGCTTAGGCTTAGCTAATTAGGGTTAAACGTAACAGCATTGAGCCTAAATAGCGTAGTAATATGTACTCATCTCTGTACTTTTTTCGAAGTCTGGAATGCATCTTTTTGTTATGTCACTGAAGCTAGCACTCCACGAAAAACATCAAAGAAGTGAACTTGAATGTCTCAATGACACTTGATGGTTATTTAAAAGATCATAGGATGATTACAAAACTGCATTGAGACGCACAAAGAGTAGCAGACGACGACGCCATAAAATACTTCCTCCTTGAATTTGTTTTGGTGTGAAAACCTGACCACTTGTGAGGATAACAACTTAAAACTTTTTTAATGATGCTGATTATTATATTATTTTTCTCTGCAGAAGCTAATTGACATGAGAATGTACGACAAGCAGTTGTATGCAAACGTCGAGGATTTAGCAGTGTAGTTAGATACACGTCCACGGCGTATGACTGGCTAACATTTTTAACACTTCGTCCAGACAAGTTTCAGGGATTCATCATCGTTTCCTCACCCGCTTACTTGGTAGAAATAGCCATGTTGCGTTTAGCAGTTAGGCTGTTACACTGTAATTCAATTGACTTCATATTCTTAAAAGCTGAAACGCTTCTGTAAGTTTACCGATAAAGGTTACTCTCATTTTCTCTTTAACATATTAAGTACTTACATGTATGCCTCGACACAAGCGTTTGAGTTCCGTTTATTTTCTGGCTCAATTCTGAGGTGATGATGAGATCTCGCTCTGAAAGCCATAGTTGTGTACAATTTTAATAAATTGCTAAAAAATTTTTGCCGCAAAACCCGTTTGTTTGCAGGAAAGCTAATCGTGCACATAAATTGCTTTCCCCAAGACAGCCTTTACCCGCGATACCAACTCGAAATACTTTTATACGGTATTCTAATCAAACTTATACCTGGCACATTACTTGTGCAAGAAATTTTGTTGTTTGGCCCGATAGTTTTCGCGTACTAGATACTATTACTCAACGAAACTGGTCGTAGGTTCGTGTTCAAGTCTTTTTTTTCTTGGATACGTTGCTAATGTAATAACTTTCAATTTTTTATATAATAAAAGTGTTGAAAAGTTCTGAGTTGACTCTGTCTGCATAATGATGCCGTATATGAGTCTGTTGGTCATCAATACCATACATTCGTCAAACACGGTGATTTTCCCTTCCACTACATTCTTCGCTGAAACGACAGCTAGTTCTAAAATCGCAACACAAAAAGCGATGCAACTAAACGATGTCGCACTGAATTAATGGACCTCCCGCCAAACTCAAAGGATCAAACCCTTAATTTCATTGATACTGAGAGGTCGCGTACATGCTCTTCAATAAACTCAAAGGGTGCTGTTGATTTTTCTTTTTTCAAATCATAAAAAATCATTCTTAAATCCTCATTCTTAACAGTGTAGCACATGCCATATGACTGCCTGATATGTCATTTATAAATCAGTATCAGCATGATGCATACCAACGTAAACAACGGAACAGTATGTCGTATGAGGGAATTGCAATAAATCTGTTTCCATTAAACTACAAAAACTTCAGAATCGTGCTGCGTGTATTTTGACCTCTTCTTCATATGATGCCAAAACAGATGATCTCTTCGTTAGACTAGGCTGGCAAAAACTTAATCTCCAATGAAAATTGAAAACAGCCACTATGGTCTATAAATCTCTTAATGGTCTCGCCCCTGATTATCCGAAATCAATGTTTACTGATCAGAGTGCAATATCTGCCTATTCTCTCAGGAATTGTGACGGCAAACTAGCTGTTCCACTCCCCCGCACCAATTTTCTAAAAAACAGTTTCAGCTATAATGGTGCTGTGATGTGGAACAGTTTACCTACCAATCTGTGGCAAGCACAGACTATTGCTAGTTTTAAATCCAGCCTCAGGGGTTTCCTTTTTGATGATAAATAAGTTAATTAATCACACGGCATTCATGGAAAGCAGGCACTTCATTTTTGTTTTTATGCTGTTATTAGATTTAATTAGTAGTAGATTAGTATCTTAACAATGTAAGATACTAATAACAGATACTATCTTAACAATGTAATTAATGCAATTTTAGTAATTACTTTAAGTCCTGATGTTTTATCCGCGTATAAATAAAGTTAAATAAATAATAATAATAAATAAATACATACCTCTCGCTTGACTACGTCCATGACGGCACCACACAAGATCAGTCGTGTTTGCCTATTTTTATTATGGTTTGCTTCACAATTTATTTTTCTGCACTCCAAATTAGTCTTACACTCTTTTGAATCACTTTTTTTCAAGAATAGGTCTACATTTACTTTTTTTTCATTTAGTCTTGTACCTCTAGCTGGTACTACTGGCTAGAGGTACAGCTTGCATAGAGTACAAACAAATGTCAGCGGCCATGTCAGCCGACCCGACCTTGATTATATGTAGTGGCCCTTAGAAAAGAATCCACTGTTGATAAAAAGGAAAGAGGAGTTGAGAACTGTCTGTTACAATTTATTTTTTGTTTGCGTGACTTTAATTTAGCTTCATACGCGCGCGTGATTGATATCGGTGCCATCGAGTCACGCTCATTGGACGCGTTCGCAAGTTTCACGCATAGATTACTCTGAATGGAACGTTTCTCCGAAAGGAAAGTTTTGACAATTCATGCAAATGTCCTAAGTGTAGGTTAGATCGAGTTTTCTTCCATAAACTGCACCATCCGTCATGTTGTTTAGGCAATTTTGCCGAGTACGGCCGAGAAGTTCACGAGGGTGATCGTGACAATCGGTCCCAGTCTCAAAACGAAGAGGGGCCTTCTCTTCTATCCCGTCAAGGAACTTCTGCAAGATTTAGGCGCAACCTTCCTCATTGAAGCATCAGCGAAGATCTGATGAGATGGTGTCTTTCTGTGATTATGAAATTTACTTACTCTTTCTTCTGCTGGTAAAGTTTCACGGGTCAGGTAATTGTGAAATTTATTCTCCCGTACAAAGGATGTTACAGTGTCTTTATTCCAAAGTTAAGCTTAGAAACCGAAAACGCCGACCTTAATTTCTGAGCGTGATGTTTGTCATGATTTGTCAATCACATGATAAATGAAGTCTGAATAACTATGATGCGATAGAAATCAATAACAAAGGATTTTATGCTTCAAGTGTAACAATACCATACTTTCAGAATCCATCAACATTAAAACGTAGAAGTGCACTATATTCTTAATTAGTGTGAATCGTCTTCTTAGCCATGAGAAAAGTTACTGCTTTGTCAGTTGGCTTTCCAATACAAACATGATGGCTATGGAAACCCAGGAAGGAGTTGCCATCTGTAACTAAACTCTCTTCCTTGCCATTCATCACTCATCATAGGGAAGAGTTCTTAACAATTTTGCAGGATAATTGGATAATTGCTGCTAGCTAAGTTGAGTGTGATTTTTTTCTCCAGGCCGCAATCATGTAAAGAAACTACATAATGCTCTTGGTTGGGTAATTGAGCTTTTCTTTGCTCAATTACCTACATGTATGAATTGTCTATTGACTTGACCAGTTTTTAGCTTTATGCAGATATGGTTATGGTATCCCACACCATTAGCCATGAGAGTTCCTTTTGTTATATATTTAGAAAAAGGTAAAGTTTTACAAGGACCAAAGTTTTTGAAATGTGTGTGTATACATGTGGGCTTATATTATACATACTGAGATTTACTCCAAGCTAAATCTGAAAAAAAAAATTGATTTGTAATGAACTGCACAAATTCTGATAGGTCAGATGGTTTTCCTCACAAATGAGAAATGAGCATCTGACCAATCACAAGTCATAGATGAAATTTTTGACCAGTAGAAACAATAGTATGGGTTTTTTTGCCTTTGTGGTGTGGGGGCTTGCCAAAGTGAATGAAAGTGAACGTCAGCAATGTTTACTGGGTGCGTACAACAGTAGAATCATGACTTCAAGTTTAAAATTAAGAAGTCAGCTGTTGGTGTAAATAAGTTAAATTAATTTATGAAGATAATGTCAGAAAAAGCTGGATTTCATGAAAATTGGTGAAAATCTCTCTGGTTTCACCTCCTGCAAACTGATCACAATCTTTGTCAAATCTTTGCTTTGATCAATCCCTGACATTCACAATCTGAGGAACTAAAGCGGAATCACCTCCAAAATGGTGCAAAAGACTTAAATTTCTAAATTCTGACTCTGATAAGAAAGTATTACAGTCCACCTTTGCCATTTCATTTGAGCTTATGTGAATGAGAGAAAAATTTATGTTTCAAATTGGCACAAAATTCCCATGGTATTAACAAATGCTTTTCAATCATCTAATATATTCCTTGTTTTTGTCTTTACTTTGTTCCCAGAAGTAATGTAAATGTTGCTCCATTTTCTGCATATGAAACACACACAACCCACAATTATTTACTTTACTTAAAGTTTACATGTACAATTTTTATAGACAAAAACTTGCCTGTTCCATGCTCATCATTTTATTCTTCACATCTTGTGAATATAAATAACATGCACTCATTAAATATGAATCATCTATATTTCCTACATTTCCCAACCATATTTACCGGTAACCATTTTTGGAACTCTATTTTTTATTTTTCGTGAAAGCTGCTTTGTTTATTGAAATTATTTTCTCTTAGTCTACCACAGCAAAGTGGGAAGCCATTTTGTTGTTGTGTGTTTCTAGGCAAGGTGAATAGCTGGTGGCTAACCACCAGTAAGCTTGGCAATCAATTTACACAAAAGCACTTAAAGAAATCCACCATAATTTTCCATTGTCTATTTAAAAAATAGATTCCATGTTGCTGTGCATCTGTTCAGTAATAGCTCACATGTGATGTCCGAATATGGTAAGAACAAAAAAGTGGCTCATAAGATGTGGCTAAAAGCTTGTTCCAGGCATTCAGTTATAAAAATGAAGCAAAATAGATGCGACAGTAGCAGAGGAGTAAAAAAGTGAGGGAGATGATAGCACTGTTCACTATTGTGCTATGTTTTACTTACTGAATGCCTAGAACAAGTGAGGTGCAGGTAAGTGTGTCACTGATGTTCTTAGCATGTTTTAACATCCTCTGTGATTTATAACTGTGCAGAGCTGTGGCAACATGGAATCTATTTTGTTTATTAATAACAAAGCAGAAGTGATGCACTTGATCTTTGATTCCTTTTTCCAATAGGCATGAATTTTTCAGCAGTGAACTGTAAAGCCCATAAGGATCTTGTTATGGTTACCGAGAACACTTAAATGGTTTCTTTCCTGATGTTTTCTTTTTTATGGGCAATTCCACGCGTGTGGTGTCAAAATCCAGGTTTTTAAAAACAAGTTGGACTTTGTAACGAGCCACAAGACTATAAACGACAAGACACGAGACTTTACTTCGGCCTTCGCTGGGTTGTTTCACACACGTGTCGCTTGCGTAAGGTCACCTGATGTAACACAATCCTATTGTTACATCTTTTCCCCTTTAGAGAACAACAACATGAACCAAAATATGAAAACAAACAAAACAACAAAACTAAACTGGCTTTGCAGTCAATTAGTGTCTGTCTCCGTCATGACATAACCTAAACTTAAATTAAGTTCAAACTCATACATTGTTTAATATCTCTATCTAGAAATAGTCTCTTAGATACTTCGGTCGCTTGATCTCACGGCCGTGTCGGGTGCGGTAAGGACTGTCATTTAGCAGTGTAGTAACTACCTCACTGGAATTTCCGAGCGGATCTGTGGTATGAATTGGAGCTGGTCCGACTGGCGACTGATCAGCGACAAGATCGATAGGTGGGGTGACGGAGCCCAGAGGGTTGGCTGTTGACGCTGCTGGAACATAGCCAAATGACGACTTCCCCGCCGGTTGGCGAGTGCTGAAGGTCTCATTTGATTTCCTTAGGTGAATGCGATTGCGTCGAAATCTTTTGCCGTCTTCTGTTTCTACCTCGTAGCTCCTGACCCCGACCTTGGCCTTGACTTGTGCCTTCTGCAGGTCTTCTTGTTTGAGGCTGTCAGGGGAGAGATTCACTCTGACAACGTCTCCTGAGATCAACGCGGGGAGATCATGAGCTGCTTTGTTGTAGTATTTTGCTTGTTGGCCAGAATCTTCTGATGCTGCCCCATGGTTACCTCAGGAACCAGCAGATTTTTTGGCAGGAGGGTTTTCGTTCGGCGGCTCATCAGTCGCTGGGCTGGATTGGTATCTAAGCGTTGTGTTGGCGTATTGCGGTAGTCGAGGAGAGCAAGGTAAGCATCGGAAGAATTCTTCATCGCTTTTTTCATTAGTCGTTTGGCTGCTCCGACAGCATTTTCAACTTTTCCATTGCTTTTGGGGTATCTCGGTGAATTGCTTGCAATCCATTGCTTGCTGAACTTCTTGTACTCATGAGCTGTAAATTGTGGGCCATTGTCTGAAACACAGACATCGGGAATACCATGTCGGGCAAACTGCATCTTCATGTTTCTGATTATGTGACTGGCTGTAGTGTTTTCTAGAGGGTCGATCTCCCAGAACCCAGAGAAGTAATCCACGATTATCAGGTAGTTGGTCTGGTTGAACGTGAACAAATCAACCCCCACTTTGGCCCACGGACGGTCGGGGACATCATGGGAAATAAGAGTTTCCTTTTGCTGCTTGTTGTCAACAGAACGGCAAATGTCGCACTTCACAATAAAGTCCTTCACCTCACTGGACATGGCAGGCCAGTACACGCACTCTCTTGCCCGTCGTAGACACCCCTCCACACCCATGTGGGACATGTGGATCCGCCTTAGCATATCATGTCTGAGTGATTTGGGAATTAGTGCCCTTTCTCCACGAAGGATTATCCCATTTTGGACGCTAAGCTCGTCCCTAACACTGAAGTAGGGCATTGCTGCAGCAGGAATGGCAGTTTTGTCTTCCGGCCAGCCTTCCAGGATGACTCTGGTTAGCTCTTGTAAGGTGTCATCCTTGGCAGTGTGGGCTTGGACATCATCCAGTCTAGCTGCTGCGAGCGGCAAATCTTGGACCATGTTTACACTTTGAACTTCCATCTCGAACGGTGTCGCATCGGTGAGCGGCAAGTATGCTCTACTAAGCGTATCTGCTAGCTGCATTTGACGGCCACATCTATAAGTGAGGATAACATATACTAGCAATCGTAGTAGCAGAGGCTGGAGTCGTTTCGGGGCCATGTGGAGAGGCTTCTTTAAGCGGTTTGTGGTCAGTTTGTACCGTAACTTTTCGGCCATATGTATACTGATGGAATTTCTCTAACCCAAAAACCACTGACAAGAGCTCCTTCTCTATTTTGGCATATCTGGTCTCGGTGTCTGACAAGGCTCTACTGGCAAATGCAAGGGGCTGGCCGTTTTGAGTGAGTCTTCCATTGCCTCGTTGTATTTCAATACTGGTGCTTCGGTGACTAACTGACGGATCCTTTGGAAGGCTTGATCCTGATGGTCCGTCCAATGCCACTCCACTTCCTTGGCCATTAGTTTCCTGAGAGGTTCGCATACGTCAGTGAGGCGGGGAAGGAATTTGCTGAGGTAGTTGACAAACCCAATTAGTCTCTGCACTCTGGCCACATCCGTTGGCTTGGGCATTTCCAACATCGCCTGGATTTTGCCGGGGTCAGGTTTGAGTCCTTTGTCTGTGAGAACGTGACCAATGTAAGGAACTTCGTTGCGCCGGAGTTTCATCTTCTCTTCTTGAGTTTCACATTGCGTTCCTGACACCTTTTCATGAGGTTTTTTTTAGCTTTCTATCGTGATCTTGGTGCGCGTCTGCGTAGGTATCGCCTTCACCATAGACCAGAATATCGTCATGTATCGACAACACTCCAGGAAGACCTTCGATCACCTGGTGTTGGCGTCTTTGGAATTCCTCTGGAGCAGAGGAGAGGCCAAAGGGTAACCGTAGCCAACGGTACCTTCCAAAGGGCGTATTGAATGTGGTGAGTTTCGAACTCTCTTCATCGAGTTCGATGTGCCAGAAACCGTTCTTGACATCAAATGTGCTGAAGACTTTGGCACGGCTGAGGTCTGGCAGGATATCTTCAATGGTGGGTAATGGGTAATGACTGCGTTTCAGGACTTTGTTTAGGTCCTTCGGATCTATGCAAATACGCAAGGTACCATTAGGCTTCTTTACTACAACCATGCTAGAAACCCAGGGAGTAGGTTCTGTGACAGGTGCTAGGATTCCGAGCTTGTGCAATCGTTCCAATTCCTCTTTGAGCTGAGGCTTAATAACTATGGGAACTTTTCTTGGAGGGTGAACAACAGGGATAGCATCTGCTTCAATTTCCAGGTGGTACGAGCCATGAAGCTTACCTGTACCATTGAAGACTTCCGGAAACTTTGCAATAAGCGATTTTTTGGTAAGTGGCTTGTCCTCTGAGCTAAGATCTAAAGACAGAATGTTTTCAAAACGTACTTGAATGAGGTCCATTTCTTGTGTGGTTTCGCTCCCAAGAAGGGGAGTGCAATCTTGCCTTAGGGCTGTGAATTCCACTTGATACACATTCCCATTTTTGGTATTGCAGAGTTCCAGCTGACAAAGTCCCAATGGTTGCACCGTGGTGCAGTTGTACATGGAAAGCCTTTTGGTTGTCTTCTTTAGTTCAACTTCACCCAAGCAATTTTCGAGGGTTTTCGCCGAGATGACGTTGCATGAGGCTCCACTATCGAGCTGAAAGCGTACTGGCGTCTTGCCCACATTTATCGTTGCGAAAAGGCGCTTCGGAAATTTACGTGCTGCCACGGCGTTAATCTTGTCAACGGGGTTCAACTCTACTGTTTTGATTTCATCATAGTTGACTGTTTTAACCATTCTCATTTTACTACATTTACCTGTGTATTATTCCTGTAAAGGGTATGTGTCACTATGTGTTTCTGCTTTTTATCTTTTGAGGTAAAAATGTGCTGACCTAAGGTACTTAGAGTTACATGTATTTAACTTGTCAGATTTAATATCTACAATGGTGCTAGGCCTTCAGAGACAGTTCCACAGGGAGCTCAGGTCAGTTGGTAAAACTTTCACAAGAAGTGACACCATCTTTTCCACTTGTTTTAACACAGTTGGCTTTATGAATTTCCCTGGTAGGCTGTCAAGCACCACAATGCACATTTCCTGGGGAAACATCACTCCAAGGAACCAATGTTCACTCTGAATATCATTGCAGGGAAAGAAAACTGCATCTTGTCTTAACAGGTCACCTTTGCCTTTCAGAAGGTCTTTCAAGTGTTTCTTTCACACTGCTTTTTCATTTAAAA
Organism: Pocillopora verrucosa; assembly: GCF_036669915.1. NCBI lineage: Eukaryota > Metazoa > Cnidaria > Anthozoa > Scleractinia > Pocilloporidae > Pocillopora > Pocillopora verrucosa. Next base: position 13,239,363 of record NC_089317.1, read on the forward strand.
ACCATGTTGTGACCAAGAACAATACAGAATAGCTGATTTATCTTCTATACCTAACAATGATTCACACAATGTAACGTCCGCAACATTGGTTGTAACGTCCGCGATGCTGAAGTTCAAGTAGCCTGGTAAAACTGTGAATGCCAGTTTGAATGAAATAGAGCTTTTTGGTTCACACAACCACTTAACTGTAGATATTTGGAACAGTTCATAAAAGAAACCCTGATACTTCACAGGAATTTTGACTGAATGCTAATGCACTTGATAATGTGGTTGATTTTTATGTAATGTCCGCAACAGTGTTTTTTGGCTCTATTTCTTTCACAGAAATCAGTGAGATGGAAAAATTGTACAGCCCAATTAATATGTCAATAGGCACAAACATGTTCATTAATGGAAAACTGGACAACTCCTTATTTATCCTTTGTCTGTGCCAAATTAAAGTTTCAAAACTGAGTCTGAATGTAACATCCGCGATAGTGGAATTGCACTTATACACATCTTACATGTTGAGTAGGATGCTCAGATAGGACCATACAACTTTTTAAAAACTAGAAGCCAATTAAAAGAAGAAAAATTAAATGAGTGGAATGATAAATCCCTTGTTCGATGGTTTAAAATGTACACATTTTGGAAATTAAAGAAAGTGGAACCTGTCAAATGTGATTTCCAAAAGGCACAGATAGTTGTGCATTACTGTTATTGAACCTTACTTCTTAAAAAGTGAGAGTATATTTCGAGCTGATTGATACAAGTGAATACGAATGTAGTGTATATTTACAGTTATATTTTGTTACTCCTTACCTCTATGGTGAAATCTTTATAAGCCATTCTTCTTAAATATTATCCTTACACATGTACATGTAACTAAAGGTCTGAGAATATTATGTTTATGGTTATCTGTTTTAGGGGGTTTGGATGTGCCTTTCACCCAGGAACCTCATAATCCAAGCTACTTTGACAATGGTAGTGATGCCAACCTGGTGTGGGACTACACTGATCCACATAATAACATTCAGAGCATTTTCTATAGTGTTTTGGTACATGATGTATTTGTCACAATGTTGGTTAATGACAGTCATGGTGTGCAAGAACATTCTTCAATTCCTCAATCTTACAGAGGAAGAGTTAAAATTGAAGGAAGAGCTACCCTTGTTATAAAGAACATTAACCCTGCAGACAATACCAAATTTAAGTGTGAATTGGAGAGAGGCTTAAGGACTTTTAGAAGTGTAGTGCAGCTTATTGTGGCAGGTATGTAATACAGATATAAACATTAATCATCAAACATAAATCAAATGCATTCAACTCATGTCTCTCATATTTCTTGAGATCTGGAGAAAGTAAACTAGCTTAAATTTGTGCAAACCCTTATATGCAGGGCTGAAAGTGGCTGGCTAACCCGACCTTTGGGAACAATGGTGCTTATTTTACTTTACACTCCTAAAAAGAGAAAAGAGTTATCAAAGACTTATTGCTTTATTCTTCTGGCACCAACTACTGGGTTGCTCTGTTATGCATAGATAACTATTATTAAAATGGGTACAGAGATTTTCTCTCAGCTAAGCTGTCAATTAGTAATGGTCAGTCAGAACCAGAAACGACCCATTTGGTGGGGTGGTACAATTTTCCTAAATCAATTAAGAAAAATTTGCATGACCAATCACAAGCAGCATGTGAAATTAATTTGGTGTGAAAAAAATGGTATTGTTTTTCAAGCCTTTTAACGAGACTTGCCAAAGGCAATGAAAGTTGGCACAGTGTCATTTGCTGCTTTCTGAGGATTATGATCTTTAAGGTTTGCAGATGTAAATCTAGTCTACAGAATGCTGATTTCCTCTAGTAATATCTGACACTAAGGAGCAAGTCAAGCAATAAACCAATGAAGTCTAAGCATGCAAACAGAAGATAATTTAATGATGATCAGGTTGGCCAGGTAGGAATGCTGTTCTTAGCAGATGCTGTTATTCATGGCGGTCAGTTCAACAGCTCCAATTTTATAGCTGACTTTGGTTGCTCCACTGAGGAACTGGCTGAATTCCACAAAGAGCTAGAAGAGACTAAAAGTATTAAATTTCAATTTAGAGTATGAAACGTTTTGTATAAACAGAAGCCTAGTGTTCATTGAATAGACTTTTTTAATGTTCTTTCCAAGTGTTTTACCATTCATTTTTAATACATTATATTGGATGTGCTAACAACATTAAGTACATAAAAATGAGTGTGATATTTAGTATGTACAACTTCGTCATTTGACTGTGATTCATAGTTGAAAACATTTGTGATATCTCAATACTCATGCACAATTTACCTGATTGTTCACTTAAAAGATTTTATTCACTTATTGTGAAAAATCCAAACTCACTATTTACCCCATTCATTTACTTGTTTTTGGTCCATTGCAACTATAATGAATACAAATTGTTTGTGCTTAACTGCCATTACATAATCTTCTTTCTTTCCTTGTCACTCAGTTGGAACCATGTGACTTTCTACATCACAATATTTTAATTACGCATTTGCTAAGGTCTGTGGGCTTATTTTAACTGCAATGCAATACCTGTAACACTACCTCTCTTTCCAAATTGTCTTATGATAGCAGGATACCAGGTTTTATCGCTTAAAAGGGACTAAATGAATCATTGTTTGCATGTGGTTCATGTAGCCCAAAGCCAATCCATGTCTGAAAGGCGACTTATTGATCTTTAAAAGCAATTGGAGTTAATGTTTACCCAACTTTCTGAATGAGGTGAAACTCTGTTTTATTGGGTCAAATCTACTCCCTGGCATATACAGCATCATTTATTGTAAACAAATGGAAAAAAGGAGAATTTCGGTCTTCCAACTGAATGATAATTCAGTTCAGTTAATTATCCTTTGATGATAGTTTCATTTAGCATTAGCTTGTTTTGCATGAAAGTGGTTTGTTTTGGATTGTGGGATAGATCAAGCTAGCATACACCTACACATGGTGAGACACGTCCTACTATGTAACTCTCTTATGGCTCTTGTACCCAACAGATTTTTGGGGATGTTTCAGAGGTAGCATATCTAAGTCTTGAATAAAGGTCAATATAAATCAAAACAAAAGTACATAGAATTCTATTATAGTTCCTGGTTTCTTCTATAACTCCTTCCAAGATTTTGTAATATTGTTAACTGGATGAGAAGCTACATCTGGACCCGCCAAAATTCTGGTACTCAAATTGGTGGCTCTTAAAATCTAAACAAAGTTTAATATAGTCTATTATAGGTAAGTGGGGAGATGAAACTATTTTAAGATACACAAGTAGTATTATTCACCTTTAGATCTAGGAACTTTTTGAGCAAACCACTCCATTGTCAAGGATTTTTTTACATACAGTTTCCTCAACCTTTAACACTGGCACATAATATGTTACCAAGTACTATTCAACGTTAAGTTTTTACCTCTGTCATTAAAAAATTAAATGGATTTTCTTCCTTTCACAAATGCTCTCCCAGCTACTCTGGTTTGCAAGGTCTTTTTTGCATTTCTTACTCAAACCTTTTAGCACAAATTGTTAACAGTGGTCTCCATACAGTCCAGTTAGGATGTCTTCAGTAGATCTTTTGTCAGGCCAAGTTTCAAGTGAGGTGTGGCTTGATTAGCTCTGCTTCTATTTGCTTGTGCAACAGCAAAAAATGTATCCAAAAACGTGTGAGTAGCTTAGAAGCCAGGATCCTTAGCCCAATAAGTTACTTCCTGCATTAGCTCTTAATACACGTGGCTAGAGTTCTGCTTTAAATTTATAATTTTGCGTGTGAACAAGCAAAATTGTATTGAAAGATGATTGAGCTTCCTTATACTAGTTGGTTTTTGGGGACCAATCGCTGGATACTTTTGTTTATCTTATTGTAATTGAGTAAATTCTAAGACTCAGTCCAAGTAAGATTTGCTACGCCATATGAGGAATGATATAATCTCTTTTAACTTTCAGAGGCACCACTTATAAACCTCTCTTTAGGTGGAAAATATTACATTGAAGGATCCCCTGTCACCATAGCCTGTGAAGCTTCTGGGAAACCACTGCCGGATGTAGCATGGATTAGAAATGGAGTACTGGAAAGTTCAGGGAAGAAAGCTTCGTTTTTAAAGTTTGATAATATAAACAGAACAGATGCAGGACAATACACATGTCGTGCCAATAACTCAGTGGAAGTCACTTTTGTTGACACAACAATTGTAGTTCACTGTAAGTATATTTTAACCTTAATTTTCTATCTCTGAATTTACTTTATTTAAAGTGCAACTCCTGTCATTGGGGTCAGTTACACAAAACTGACGAATCTTTTCAAGAGAGTAAGGAAACAGGATTCCACCTCAAATCCTTTTCGGCTCATGCATCAGTTTCGAGTATTGGTTGGGACAATTTAATTTAGGTGGAATTGTTTCTCACGTTATTTTCCTTAGGAGGACGTGACATTTTTTTTACCAAGTCATTGCTTCAGTTGGACTGTGTTTAACTCAGAAAATGACTTAAAGCCATATGCGAGTCATTGTGACGACCCAAAATTCGCTCCGTTTGAGTAGCGCACAAGGCATATTCTGATTCTGTGTGAGGGCTCTGGTCGGGGCTTAGAGGAAATCTGAGAATTGGTCAAAATTCTAACCGTCAACTGAGAAATTACATATTACATATCTTTTTTTACTGATAGCTGAGATCAGCTGGTGTGAAAATGGGCTGAAACTTGAACTGCATTCTAAGATTTGCGCATATTTGTATTTGTGGTGTTCGATGAAATATACTATTTGAGGGCAAGAATCCATTTTATATTTCATTATTCTTAAGCCTTGCCACCTTATACTAAATACTCGACTGCCAAATAACACGAAAGTGACGGACTGTACTGTGGAGTGATTACAACCTTCACTCTTTTTTTTTCATCTAAAGACAAGGAAAGGAAACACAAATGATTTGCTGGGTAATTGATTCCCATGACTTTCTGGTTTGAGAGGCTGTGTAACCTGCAAGCACTATGCCGCTCTGCTCTTTGAGATACTTAATTGTTTCGGTGTTTGCGTATGCGCAGGCACTCGACCTTAGTTGTCAGGAGCAGATAAAAACCAAGCATGAATGGTTTACTGATTTCTAGATTTTGAAGTCACTTATCAAAATTACACCGAACATACTTTCATGGAGTATACCACATATATAAAATATTTCCTGTAAAGAAAAAAAAACAATCGAAATTACGTAAACGTCTAGAAATGTCATTTCGCCTAATCCAATCGCAACAAGATCGCAGCACTTGAGTTTGTTGCTCTCACCGATCACATTTTGGCATTAGGGTTGCACTTTGTGCTAGTACAAATCTATTTTTGCCGAAATTCTGTGACAACCTTTTTAACAAGCCATATTCAATATCTGCCTCTTTACAAGAGAAATTGAGTTTAAACGGTGATTTCCCTTACCGCCTCTTGATTATTGTAGCGAAATATCGGACCTACTCCTATTTTTAAGTCCAGAAATGGTCCTATGTCTATTGTTGTATACATGTACATGTTGTATACATGGGAATACATGTACTTGCTTACTTTGAGCCATGTCATCGTAAATTCGACATTAACAATGATAACTTAATCTACGGACATAATCAGGATCATTATAGGAAATCATATTTCTTAGAAAAGCTGAACTTTGGAACTTGTTACCATCTTGTATATAAACAATCCATTCTTTTTCCTCTTTTAATTCCACCCTAAATACTTCTTATCTCTTAAAACGAGAAACTTGTAACCCTCCTGGCTATTGATATATGTTTTAGTATAATTGCTTTGGTGATTATATACATGCATGCACTCTGATTGGTCGAGGAGTACTTCATATCTCGCTTTAATCACGAATGATACAGAAGTGGAATGATAAAGCTCATTAACGTTCTAATTGATATGAGGTATTACCAATTATTCATTCAATTGCTTATTGCATTGGTATTTATTCTTAGACCCACCCACAATTCAGAATGTCACCACGTCATCTAAGAAGTCTTGGATTGGCCAGACAGTGACTTTGAAGTGTCTTTCTGATGGTGTTCCTACACCAACACTCTCTTGGTACAAACCTGAAGGAAGTGAAATAAACAGAGTCACAGCCAGAGAAATCAAAATACAAGTGCCACTCAGGGGTGATCAAGATTTTGGTCATTACAAGTGCATTGCTGCCAATGGACTTACTCCACCTGATGAGGAGTTAATAAAGATAAATCCGATAAGTAAGTAAAAAAGATCAGTGTATTTTGATAAGAAGAAAAGTATATATAAGGTCAGCATTTTCTTTGCTTTTGCCCATTATCACTGTTTCAGTTGTATTAGAAGTAAAACCCAAATTTTCTTACAAAGTATTGGACAGAGTAACTTATTCACTTTGTACATTTGATAGTTTAACAAATAATATATGCGGATAGTTTGCAAAGCCTATAGTTGTGTGGAAAAATGTAAGCTTATGTTACACCATCGAGTAAGGGACTTATCATTCTTTCATTGGCTAACAATTTGGCCGCTTAGTTTTCGACATACATCCTGCGGCCTTATCTGAGCGTTCCAATGACGTTTCCCATCTTTAGCAGCATTAGACCTTCACATATATTTCACGTTCGTTACGCCAATGAGGTATAACAGCGTAATAGTGGAATTGTGCCGGATATAGTAAGCCTGACCTTTTAGAGGAAAATGCACCCATATTTGTAAAAACGATTAACAGTAAATTGACGACACCCTGCCTACTGGTAGCATTAAACACGTTAAAAAAGAGCGTTGAAATTCAGGAAGATTGGCGACATCTTCCAATGCGAGTAACCGTAGGAAACTTCCTCAACCATGGAAACTTAATTTTTCCTCGTTTTCTTAAGCTCTTGGCTGAATTTATCCAGTAGCTACATGTTATTCATTAAACTTTATTAATACAAAGACTTGCATTCATCCTAAGTATTGTAACAAAACTCACTGTGGGGTAATCACTGAAAAAAAAATTCTCCTTCGGTTTTTTTTTTTCCTTTTGCTCAAAATGATCCCTTTTTTATGGCACCATAAAGAGAAACCAGGGAAAGCATCCATCAAATCGTCAGAATCAGTCATTCAAGCAACTTTTATAACAATACGATGGACTGCACCAGCTGATGATGGAGGAAGTCCGATTACAGGATACCAAATGATCTTACAAAAGGGTGAAACTGAGTTAGAAAAGGATGCTATCACCAATCCTGGGACGACATCTTATTCGTTTCGTGGTTTGGAGAAAAATACCAACTACACAGTGAAACTGTTTTCCAGAAATTTCGTATTCGAGGGAGATCCTACTGTAAGGACGATTAAGACCAAGCTTGAAGGTGAGGAATCAGAGGTGATATTGTGATTGAGCACTTAGCACCAACCTTTTTGTTACCAACTTAGATTTGTTGTGAGTGGTCCCAGTTTTACCATCTTATCTGCTTGCCGTATTATAAGATTTTTGATTTTAAGTCCCCCCCCATAATGGCCATTTTCCTCTCCCTCTCTAATAGTTATTTGATAGGTACCTACTTATGAAGAAGCGTATCACTAAACCACAGGTAAACGTAGGTGAGAATAAGAGACAACCCATGCGGTTACGTTCCGTAAATGCTACCTGTTTTATCAAGAATTGTTTGCCTTGTGGTGTTTTTTTTTATATTCACGTCTCAAAATCTTTTGATATAAACTAATAACAACAAAAAACGCTAGATAGTGATCTTTACGTTAGTTGGATACAGTTTTCCTAAACGCTTACCGGCTATATTCAGAACACCCAACAACCAACTATCCATTTTGCAGTATTGGAGTGGATCGAAAAGGGGGCTTCGAACAAATGGGTCACCGAAGGCGGACCCATCTGGGGGGGTCCGCAGGGGGCATGCTCCCCCGGGAAGTTTTGAAATTCAAGTCCTCGGAAATGCGATTTCCAGCGTTTTGAGGGATGATGGTGGACGGTTTTTAAAATACCTTAACCATCTCTTATGAAAGCTATTTTATTAAACAAGGACTACGTTTTGGTCTTGACAGTAATCGAGATCAACTGACCCCTAGAAAATGAAACTAAAATCACAGTAATATATTTTTCTTCGCTATTTAATGTGTTCTAAAAGGTCACGCTTAAGATTCCTCAAAAATGGGATCAACGAGTAACATTCTACGAGGTTGTTGTTCGGCAAATTTCTGAACTATAGCATCGTAATCGAAAGGCTTTTCATAGTGAATACTCATTAAAGCCGGGCCAGAAAGTCTCTCGGTTGTCATCGTGGTCCGAAGGTAGCCCTTGACTAGTTTCAAAGTGCTGTTTGAGCGCTCGTTATCAGCTGATGTTACTGGAATTGTACATGCTATTCGCAACAACAGATGTGGATGTCCGGAAAGATGTTGGGATCACAAGCCTGTAGATCGACAAAAAGTGTAATCAATAAAGCTGTCATTTGTTAAATTTGAACAAAAACAAACTGAGTTACTTCGCGCTTCAACGATGCACGACGCAAGACGTGCTTCAGCATGTAAGGCAGGTTGAAGCGCGTCTGGTTTGTCCGTCTCGGATTGCCATCTTCTCATCCAACGATCATATTCAATGTCGAGAGTCTGTGGGCTTGGGATATCTGACCTATACATCTCGGAGAATTCAACTAGGTCTACATTTGTGCACGCTACAGTGGTGCTTGGCATAAGACGAAGCAATTGCATAGCAGTCTTCTGAGTGGACCCAAATCTGAAAAAAAAATTCCTGTGATGAATGAACCTGTTTGCTCGATCATGCATTATTTCTCGAAATATTTATGGTTAAGTAAACAGCCGAAAGGTTGATAATTTATATAGATTACCTTAAAGAAATTTCTTGTGTGATATGGTCAAGGAATGGAATGAACAGATTGCGACGGTAATATTCCTCAGCTGTGTCATGGCGTGCATTTGCCCTATGTTGTTGTCTTGACGCCGTTCTAGGAGCACTTGGTTCTGTTCCCAGCTCTGAACTGATCTCCACAGCATATGCGTACCATCTTTTGAAGACAACATCATTCTTTTGCCGCAATTGTTTCAACTTCTTCTCTGTCTCCGAAATCATATTGTAGGCTTTAACAATGTCATTAGACTTTTTTGTAGCTTTACGTCAATCGGCTTTATGAATGCCAGAATTTTCATCGTGACCGTCAAGGACATGAGGAACTGGAAAAAACACCAGGTATGGTAGCAGCCGTTTGCTCTTTGGAGGGTTTCTATCACAGTTCCAAGATAACCTCAAACGTTTTAACTACTGATGGAAGTAACTGAACAAAAGTTTCATGCGCCTCGTGATGCTCCACCCAACGAGTATGGCAAGGGTCGCTAATCTTGGTTCCTTGAGACTCTGGCTGATCTAGGCTTATCACTTTTTTCAAGCACCTCAGCCGCTTAGGGGAGTAATTAAAAAAAGTTTGCACATTCTGCAATTGTGCCAGCCATGTTGGGAACTAATGGCAAGCTACATGCCTTTACGATAACGAGATTAAGAACATGCGAATTGCAGTGTACGCACAAGGCTTTGAGGTTTTCCTGGAAATTAACAGGTAATTTAGTGTTAACAACTGGGTTGAAAACGTAAATAAGCCACCGTAAAGGGTAAAAAAGCTGACGTTTCGAGCGTTAGCCCTTCGTCAATCGCTCTGACGAAGGGCTAACGCTCGAAACGTCAGCTTTTTTACCCTGTACGGTGGCTAATTTACGTTTTCAACTCAGTTGTTAACACTAAATTACCTGCTATACTCTCCCACCGAAACAGCACCACAGTTTCTTTGGAAACTTACCCCTTTATTTCCTGGAAATTAAGCCTTGTATACCTCTAGCTTGGGAGGACATGTTTGAGGCACTGTCGTAATCTTGACCTCGGTAGTGGGAAATATCCAGGCCCCACTGCTCGAGTTTTCCTAGGATCAATTGCGAGATCACCTCTCCAGTTATTCTTTCCGTAGACTGGAAGTCTAAAAACTCTTCGCAAATTTTAAAGTATGTTAACGAACCTAAAGACAAATGAAAGCTGCTCACGTTTGGTGTTGTCAGTCACTTCGTCGCACAGAATTGAAAAGTACCTGTTATCGCTTTTGCGCTTCTTGTCATTGCCTCCTCAGTTGGCAAACCCCTGGAGAGAAAAGTTTGTTTTATCGGTGGAAAAACCGATAAGAAGAAGAAACTCGAATGGCTTGAGAAGCGGAGCATGCGCACTCATTTTTCCGCTGTGTCATGGCCGAGTGCCTTTACTAAGTCATGCGCGATGTCAAACTTTCTGTAATTACGTAACACAAATGAATGCATCGGTACTTCAATTGATCATATGAAAGTAGCTAAACAAATCACTATTTGTTTTAAGTTACAACCGACCATCATTTTAGGCTTCTCATTATCACTTTTTGTCTATTCAAATTATTTTAAATTACTTAAATTAATTTTGCTTGCAATACACGTTCGTTTAAAAAATATCCCAAAAAATCTTCGACCAATTTACAGATTATCTAATCACTGATAATGGTTGTGACCAGGTTATTATCAAGAAGTTGTATAATTATTAGAAATTTCACGCTGTCCGTGTTGTTGACATCAATCTAGGAGCCCCAGATGTGGTCGAAATAGACCAACTGCCAGATGAAACAACAGACGATACAATTACCCTAAAGTGGAAGGAGCCAGAAAGTAATGGAAAAGTTATCACCATGTATACAGTGTACCAAAGAGTAGTAACTGATGGGAAAGTGGGACAATGGACAGAAATAAGGAAAATCAGAGATGTTTCTACGAAAGAATTTAAAATAGCGTTGGAGAAAGGAAAGGTGTATCAGTTTGCCATTACTGCAACTAATGAGCTTGGTGAAAGCCTAAAACAGGAGAAAGCAAATATCCAGCAAGTCAAGGCAGAAGGTAGTATCTTCAAATGAATCTTATTTTCGCCTTTCAAAGGTTATCTTTTTCTTTACTTAGTTTTCAAGCACTCTCCGTATCACGAATATCGAGGTTTTTACGGGTGAATTCTTCGCTTGCAAAAAACCTGAATCAATATGAAAAATTTCACTTACGTCGCAGTAGATATATGTGTGCCAATTGCAAAGATATGGCATAGCTAGTAACTGAGATTTCAATCATTGGCAAGCACACACAGATATTTTAACTAGTTTACTGACACATGCTCACCTGAACCTGGAAAGAGAACTCTGAAACTTTTTAGATTTATCTTCTCGTACTTAAATTAACTGCTTTTTTCTTTCCTTTGCCGCCATCACTTAGTTGATGCCTCTCTCCCACAAAAAAATGTTCACTCTTCCACACTGAATTCTGAGAACTTTTCTCTCATTTCACCACCACTGCACTCCATTCTTCATACCAATGAGAGCGACTTCGCCTCCTCTACGCGCCGTAATTTCGACAACAGATTACTGAACCGTGAGAACTCAGAAGTGGCCTATTGCCTATTGGTCAGAATTACTTTGTAAATAAATTATCAACCCGAGGCTTTAACCTCGCGTGCATAACACAAAACTTTTCCTTTCATAAATAATGTTGAGACTGCCACCATCAATGTCATCTATTTCATAACTTGCGGTTATTTCAAAAAGTTATACTTCGGCGAAAAGGAAGACGACTAGGGGAACGATTCTGAAGACACCATCGTGACGCAAAATACAAGAAAAACAATATCTCTCAAATTGGCCTCCCATTCGTACATTTTATGCCAGTGTTCGTTTTAAGTAAAGGCTTTATACATGAGTTCAAATGATAATTCTTGTGCAAACAAACAAACAAACGTTCATTTTAAGTCGTATTTTGTTTTTCCCCAGTTCAAACAGTAAGCACAGAAGTTTACCTGACAGCGACAATACAGGAGAACTGTAGCAGACGTTCAGAAGTTGCTGAGAAATTTCCAGAAATGGTTAGATAATCTACTTGATCCATATACTGGAGTTTAAGGAATACTGCCATGAGATTTACCATGAAAAGTGAATCTTAATCAATCTGTTCTTGAATCAAATCTTAATATTTCTGTTAAAAAAATAAGATATTCTGAACGATCTTCAATATGTGACAAGCATTTGAATATACGTTTTTTCTTGATTTGTCCTTTTAGGCTTGTCAAATTGCCTTCAGGTTTGGCTGCTCATCCGCCAACACTGTGAACACCAGGTAAGGTACAGTTTGTTGTTCTACACTGAAACAGCAAATGCAAACTCAAATTTGCCTTCTAGTAGGGGAGAGGAGCTTTATTTCAATGTGTTGTATTTTAGCTGTAAAAGTGTTTTTTCTGCTCTAGCAAATCTTATATAATACAAGATAATTTATGTTTGAAGTATATTGTCTCTATTTACCTTGGTTTAATACATTGGTTAAATCTCAATATATTTTAACACTTAAAAATCACCAAAGTACGAATGAGTGCGATGATACTCTTTGCTCTCTCTCTCTCTCTCCCCCCCCCCTTATCTAGGTGTGGCAGTGTTGTTCTTGACTTTATGATGAGGTTCAATCAAACTGTAGTCGTCCGCAATGTTTTGATTGTCCTGTCGGATGCTGCAAGGCAAGACAAATTCAGAGGTTTTAAAGTCAATCCAGACTCAATTAAACAAGTTTTAATACCCACAGATGGCTCGGAAAGCACAACAAAAGGTAAATTTTACAAAGACATTGTTCAATGTTTACACGTATTCTTCCGAAGATGGACTGTTTATAATCGCATTCCGTATCTATTTAATTAAACAACTTATTCTGTGACTGATACACTTCCAAGTTTTTGTTTTTGTCTTTGTTGTTTTACTCTTAAAAATTATTTTAGAGAGAGTAGCACCTTACTCTTCCTTAGTACCAAGCCAATTAGAGTTAACGTTTTCCGGTCATGAACCTCAGCTATGTAGTAAGAGCAGTGTATCCACCAGGATCAGTGTAAATGTTGTTTGAATGTTATTTCATCAAGCTTTGCAAAATTAATCATTTTAGGTCCTGAGGAATGTAACTGCCCATCCAACAACGTCTTGTTAGCCGTAATTGGGGTTCTTGCCTTCACAGTCCTTCTTCTAATTATTTACATAATCTGGCTACATAAGAAAGGTAGGTAAAAAATCATAATCTATGTTTGGCTGCAAGATTCTTTTTCACGCAAAAGCAAACTTTTACTCGCGTTTAAATCATTTGTATTTTTTCCTTTCGTTCTTTTTCAGGCGCTGTAGGGAAACAGAGGTAAGAATTTTCTGCTAGTTGGATTGTGTCGATATAATGTGCCCGAAATGGTTTCATCTTAACACAAAACTCCAATAAAAACTGATGAAATTCTTAGCGTTTTATAATTATTTATATGCTTTCTCAATTGTAGGACTTATGAAGATGAGAGACGTGTTTGCGACGTAAGTTACAGCTAAGACATTGAGGTCATGTTAGTGTGACCAGAAATTATGTAATCTTACTTTACCTCTACTTTCTATTTTGAAAATAAACGCTTGCAGCAAATGAGAAGGAAAAAATTTGTAGTTCTACATAAAAAAAGCATATTGCATCAGTGGCAGATACAATGAAATAAAAGAGGAAGTTAGGCTCGATAAGGTCTTTGTCCTGTGATCATGTCCTTTACCAAGCCACTCCATGGATTTTCCTTCGATTGTCCCTGGTTCAACCGCTTGGTTTCACTTCACAGATCGCTAGTTGGTCTGCACCCGGTTGATATTTGCTTTCTAAATAATAGATTTCGTGCATTTTGGCCGTCGTATTTTCTTGATGCCTTATTTTCTAAACGTGAGTTTAGGAGCTTGGTACTGCAAGAGTTGTTTCGTGCGTTTATTTGTCAAAATATTGGACTACCAATCGACAATCTTCACGTTGCAGTTTGTAGCTTCGACGAATATGCTATGAGCCTCGATCACTCTATTGGACATGATAATTTCAAAAGCAGAGAACAAAATGTTAGTAATAATAATGACAAGAGGTTATAAACTATTTATAATCTCTTATCATGGAAGAATATAAACATTTGTCGGATAAAAATGGGTGAACTGATTTTTATAACCATGAGGTACTTTTTACTGGGATTAATAACCTTAACAATGTGTTGGTTTAATAGAATGAAACATTATTAGAAGATATCGAACCAAGTCTACCTGATTCAAGAAAACTCACCCAGCCTCATGCGGAATACATGGATCTCATAGAAGTCAACAAAGATGATAGAAAAGCACAAAGTACCCCTCCAGGTGCTGATTACGTGCCTCTTCATCCATTAACACGCTGCTGGGAAGTTCCTAGACATAACGTGACCATAGAAAAAATCATTGGTAAAGGCGCTTTTGGTCAAGTTGCCAAGGGAACAGCAGTAGGACTTCGAGGGAGTCCTGAAACGACCACAGTGGCTATTAAGATGCTTAAAAGTGAGCTCTTGAACTGTAAATTGAATGAGTCTTGGCCCTACAGACATTCAGGAAATGTTACCGGGTTACTGTAATTATTTAGCTATTTGCCATTTCATAAGTTATGTTGTTATTCCGACATTTCGCATATTATTCTCGTCAACCAAATTTTACTCCTTGTTTTTAATGCTCCAGCAAACGCCTCTGAATCGGACAAGAGAGATTTGATGAAAGAACTTGACACAATGAAGCAGCTGAAACCACATCCTTACGTCATTAAACTTCTGGGATGTGTTACGGAATCTGGTATGCTTTGGTTATGCGGGTCTAATTTTGCTGTACACATTTTTCTTATGACTTACTCTGTAACGCTTTCTCGTCATTGATAATTTGCCTCAGTGGAAGGGTGACCGCTTCGCAATTGAGCAAAACAAACAACCATCGCATAAGGTAATTTTATCTTGTTTTAGCCAACACAGACGTTCCTGGATTTACTGATAGACTAAGACCGAATATTTGCCACTGAACAGATCATTCTGTTGTAGAAGCAGAAACACTTTTTGTAAGGGAATAATTGGTCTGTACTTTCTTATGAGACCGTCGCATAGTTTTTCTTGTTTTCATGCGATTTCTTCAAAACTGTTGACCATGACTGGGCTATTCATCTATTTCAATTCCTGCTTTTTTTTAAAGAAAGTAACATATCAATTAAATTATTTAATTTCTTCAGAACAGCTTTTGGTTTTGATTGAATATGTGCCTTTTGGGGATCTGCTGGGTTACCTGAGAAAGAGCCGTGGATTAAAAGACACTTACTACAAAGACCCGGATATCAAACCACAAACAAATCTGACGTCACAGCAGCTGATGAAGTTTGCTTGGCAAATTGCTGATGGAATGAGTTACTTGTCCGCAAAATCTGTAAGTTAGTTAAAAACACAAAAGACAAACAATTCTATCGTCATGTTAAGCTCTGGCATGGAATATTATGTCTTCACAAGATCACGCCTAGGAGATGCAGACGTATTCTTACCGTCTTGTCGAGGCTATTTCTTTTGGGCCAGGAACCCTCCCGATTTTGACGTCATCATATAAGTTTTATTTCAATGCGAGAATGGCGATATTTGTGCATCGTTGCAAGTGTACCCCATCGAAATAAAATATCTGGGTTTTTCTCGTGTGAGCAAAGGCAGAGACGTGAAGGAATAGGATCTTTTAAGATATTCAGCTTAAACTGAGTGTACAACAAATATCCATTTTAGTGACAAGGAAGAAAAGGAATTAAAACTTCAACTTAAAAAAATCGTCTTTGGTCGCTAAACTGCTTCATTACAGAATCCTATTTCGATTAAAATGTTAAGGTAAGCGTTCTTTGAAATGACTACGTATTGCAAAAAAAAAGTAGTTTGCTTCTCTTTGGAATATGGAGCAGTTATTGTAGTAGTTTTAATTTTCTGCCATCTGGAAGAAAAAGAAATACACACAGCATATTATGTTGCTAGATATTTCTATTTTCCTCTCTGAACCATTTCATTTCAGTTCTTTTTCTTCTACAATCGTTAATTTTTGCTGTTACATCAATTCTTTCTTAGATCATTCACCGAGACCTTGCGGCCCGTAATGTGTTGGTTGGACAAAAGGAAATGTGTAAAGTGACAGACTTCGGAATGGCCAGAGATGTGCAGCAGGAAAATATTTATGAACGAAAGACAAAGGTAATCAAGAAAAAGGGGAGGTGAGGGCGGTATCACATTTCGTTCAAATTAGTGATCTTTGACAATCATTGTTGTGGTTGAGCTGATATATTCCTGATTTCGATCATGAATTCCTTGGGACCCTAATGAAACTATCAGCCATGCGTATACGAGTACAATTTTAAATATCACTATTTCTGATTACTCGCTTCCTAGAATTCTCGAGCTGTTTTACAAAGTGATATTTAAAATCTTTAGGGCCGTCTTCCCGTGAAGTGGACAGCTTATGAGGCCTTATTGTATGGTAAATATACCACCAAAAGTGACGTGTAAGTATACTTGATTATTACCCGTAGCAGTTTATCAAAAATTTTATCAATTTTAATCAGGACTTGAATTCTATGCTTTGTCAAAGAATACATTTATTTTATTCGTCGTATATACTGTTTATGTCTATAGTCACTTAATTTATATTCGTTTGATTTGTCTTTCTGCAGATGGAGTTATGGAGTTCTATTATACGAGATTTTCACCATAGGTAACATCGAATGGAATTTTATGAGGCTCTGTAGATGTTTTTTGCTTTATACCATGTTTAATTAAACAATGTATCGTGTTCAGTCAGACAAACGTAATGAGCTTCAAACTACATCTAGTGACAAAGGTGGTGTTTCATTGAAGGTCGTTTTTTTGTCACATTTATATTTCGATGGTCTTGTGGTTCTTCCAGGCGGTTCACCTTACCCACGAATGGATGGAAGAAAAATTGCAAACTTACTCCAGGATGGATACAGGATGCCTAAACCACAACACGTCGATGAAAAATTGTAAGTTTACTTCATTTACTTATTCTCCCTCGTCGTACAAGGAAACATTCTTTAAATCTTTAACAGATTATTTGAATAATACCAGGTATCAGATCATGATGAAATGCTGGAAGAATGACCCAGACTCAAGACCAACTTTCACTGAATTGAAAAATCAGCTTAAGGACATGGAAACCCTACACAAGGTCAGAATTTTTTATCAATATGAATTTTTTTTTTTTTTCACGTAAGACCGACTGGCTAAGGCTCAGCTAATTAGGGTTAAAAGTAACAGCATTGAGCTTAAATAGCGTCTCAATGACAATTGAATGTCTCAATGACAATAAACACCTTATGGTTATTTAAAAGATCATAGGATGATTGCAAAACTGCATTGAGACGCCCAAAGAGTAGCAGACGACGACGCCATAAAATACTTCCTCCTTGAATTTGTTTTGGTGTGAAAACCTGACCACTTGTGAGGATAACCACTTAAAACATTTTTAATGTTGCTGATTATTATATTATTTTTCTCTGCAGAAGCTAATTGACATGAAAATGTACGACAAGCAATTGTATGCAAACGTCGAGGATTGAACGGTGTAGTTAGATACACGTCCACAGTGTATGACTGGCTGACAGTTTGAACACTTCGCCCTGATAAGTTTCAGGGATTAATCATCGTTTCCTTACACGCTTACTTGGTAGAAATAGCCATGTTGCGTTTACCAGTTAGGCCGTTACACTGTAATTCAATTGACTTCATATTCTTGAACGCTGAAACGCTTTTATAAGTTTACTGATAAAGTTATAAGTTTAAAGTTTAACATATTAAGTACTTACATATATGCCTCGACACAAGCGTTTGAGTTCAGTTTATTTTCTGGCTCAATTCTGAGGTGGTGATGAGATCTCGCTCTGAAAGCCATAGTTGTGTACAGTTTTAATAAATTGCTTAAAATTTTTGCCGCAAAACCCGCTTGTTTTTAGGAAAGCTAATCGTGCGCATAAATTGATTTCCCAAAGACTGCCTTTACTTGCGATACCAACTCGAAATGCTTTTATACGGAATTCTAATCAAAATTATACTTGGCACATTACTTCTGCAAGAAAGTTTGTTGTTTGGCCTAATAGGCCGATAGTTTTCGCGTACTAGATACTATTACTCAACGAAACTGGTCGTAGGTACGGGTTGAAGTCTTTTTTTCTTGGATACGTTGCTAATGTAATAACTTTAATGTTTTTTATATAATAAAAGTGTTGAAAAATTCTGAGTTGACTCTGTCTGCATGATGATGCCGTACACGAGTTCACATTTTTCTCTCCACGAAATTGATCTAATATATCTTGACCCATCTCTGTAGAACTCTCCTTTGAAGGAAGGACAAAACCAAACCAAAGTAACAGAGCTTCCGGAAGTGCAAAAAATCGCTTGTACGTGTTTCAGGAGACTTACATCCAAGAGACCATGTTCTCCGGTCACTCTCAGTAGAGGTCCATCAATCTTACATAATTATAAACTAGGTTACCTTTTGGCCAAAACCCTTCTTTCCTCAGCTGATATAAATAATTGTACTAGAAACAGTACCTAATATCAAAATAACGCTCTTTCAGAGTGGAGTAGAGGATACCTGAGGAATAGTCTTAACATTCAAATGAAGGAGAGTTTAGCGTCTGTTTGGAAATATTCCCTAACGTTATTTTGTTTTTTTTAAGAGTCGCTCCTTGGTAAGAATATTACACGTTGTTTGATAAGGTGGTTGGGTTTGTAGGAGTATCATAAGTGTTCTTTCTGTCGGTTAAATCATACCTTAACAGCTGTGTTCAGCAGTTAATAATTGATATTCTCTTTCAAAATATCCAATCACAACGAGAACCCTATGCTCTTCTCTTGCACTTTTATAGGGGTTTACGCTGATAGTCTTGAGTCACTTAGATTGCGGTTCTCTCGAGATAGGACATAATCAACTAACAAAATAATTAGTAACCGTTGCAGCTATCAAGTGGTTGGCATTCAGCTTTACATAGAGACAGAAACTATGAAATGGCCTTTTAGTCAAAACTGATTTGAGGTCTACTCTGATTTCGCTTTACAATTCATTCTGCTTTCTATCGAGAAAGAACGTCATAAAATTGTGGCCGATTATCTACAACGATTTCTGAGAAGAATATCATTATTTCGTTTTTGATCATCAGTTTTACAAACCCAAAAAGTCTACACCAGTGCCTTTTATTAAATGACTCTGTTTCACTTGTGTTACGTAGTCAAGTGTGCAGAAAGTTTACGTAGACATTATACATACAATATTCCTACATATTCCTTTAATTTTCATTTTCCTCCACCGCGAGATGCTTTCTCTGACCAGAGGTCCGAGTCTGTTGATCATCAACACCATATATTCGTCAAACACAGTGGTTATTCCTTCCACCACATTCTTCGCTGAAACGACAGCTAGCCCTAAAATCGTAACATAAAAAGCGATGCGACTAAACGATGTCGCACTGAATTATTGGACCTCCCACCAAGCTCAAAGGATCAAACCCTTAATTTCATTGATATTGAGAGGTCGCGTTCATGCTCTTCACTAAACTCAAAGAGTGCTGGTGATTTTTCTTTTTTCAAATCATGAAAAATCATTCTTGAATTCTCATTCTTAACAGTCAAGCACATGCTATGTGTATGCTTGACATGTCATTTATAAATCAGTATCAGCATGACCATGCATACTAACTTAAACAATGGAACAGAATGTGGTGTTCTGGAGGGATGTTGCTATAAACGATAAACGATGAACGAGGAGGGAAGAACGGAGAACTCGGTCTTTAGAGTAATCTGCTAAGACGGTAAATTAAGTTGTTACTGAAGCGTTTTGACTTGAAATTTGACTTCAAAAGTTTAGTTTGAAGACGATAGAAATTGCAGGTGAGCTGGAAATCGGGTATTTGCATTTATTGGAGTATCAATCGTTCCGCCATTTATCCTTTCTAAAAGCGCCTAAATGAAGTGATTTTTAATCTAGAGAACTCAAACAAAGACGAGAACAAAATTAAATCACGTTTGGTTCGCTTTTACATCAGGTGATCAAGCGGGAAGCCTTTGTTTTGCCATAGTGTCTTGAACTAAACGGCACACACCAAAGATGCGTAGAAAGTGCTAAGAAAAAGATCTCCCGACTTCCGACCACATTTCGCCTAACAAAGAAGTCTCTTCTTTTTCATTCTGATATGCTGCTTTTGGTGTTACACACGGCTGAAGTTAAAAAGAAATCTTTGAATACGTCTTTCTTAATCAAATATAACGAGAAGTATATGGGTCACAGTGGCGGAAAATGAAGAAAAAAGCTAACCCTAACCCTAAGCAAAGCAGAAAACAAACAAACAAGGACAATGATTTTATCTACTCACTTTGCCTCTACTTCTTAGTGAGTCAACAATATTGAACACAAAAACTTCTGTGCTCTGTAATCTAAATATTTTAGGTTTAAAAGTGAATAACAGCTGAAAGTCTTTTAAGGTTTACCTTTCGTCGTGAACGCCGCTGGTCACGCACACGTCGAGGAGTCCACAAACTTCTTGAAAACTGCTATCTGTCTATATAATATAGATTTGGCCAAGCCTAAAAGCGGAGCTCTAGTTAGGTTATAGTTAGTTGTTCGGAGGCGGATTAGTGCTAACACAGGGTTAAATTTTAATCTGGATTTCTTTACTCCTTTGTTCGAAAGCCTTTTTGGGATCATTTCCTCTATTCTATTTCGAGCATCCAATCATCAAATTCTTATCAAAAAGAATTATACTGAATTTCTTTTAAAGCTTTCAGATCTGAAATCAGAGTTCACACTAACCCTTGGTTATCTTAACCCAGCTTTGAACAACCCAGCCCAGTCCGGAAGTTGGAGAGGGGGGGAACAATTGACGAAGTCTGGAACTTGGGGACGATGCTCTCACAACTTGCAAGGCGATCAACACGCATGCTAGTCAGCGGTATCTTTAAACAGCCTGGGATCCTTGCTGTTGTTCCTTATGTTTTGAGCAAATTTTTCGAAGATAGAGAATGTTTTCTTCTTCAGATGAAGTGTATGATGTCAGGATCATTTACAATTATATTCTATTGAGCGTGACTTATAATTGCCGTTTGGAAAATTGAGCCTTAATAACTTTCATGCGTTAAAATACAAACAATTTTCTCTTCATCTATGTGACCTAAACATTACAGGAAAGGAGGCAGGTCAAAGTAAAAACATGAATTAAAAAAGGAGGGCCCCCATTAATTTCAGTCCAAATTAAAGGAGGATCCTTGCCTTTCCAGATTCTAGCCCTTTAAAACTCCCGTATCTTGAAACCAATTCCGTATATCAAAGTTTGGTTTAGGTATAAGCATTGATAAGAAATACCATGCATTAATGAAAGCTTGTGGTAACTTCCACAGCGAAATTATATAATCACAAAATTCCAGACAAAGGAAGTCAGGTTATTGACTCACCTGCTTCAACTTTGAGGGATTAACGTACAGAGAAATAGATATGGCAAACAGTTACAATTAATACAAAGTTGAAAGTTTTAAAGCCAAAAGATATACATTACAGTCATTACATCCTATGCATCCTAGCAAAGAAAGGGTCAATTACCACCATACCTTCTCCCTAACCTTAATGCTTACAGGAAATCATTAATTTTTGTCCAAGGTGGTACTGTACTTACAATAGTTCTACCAACACAATAACATTTTTCTAAAGTTATCGCATTGCATATGACTGAACAGGTCATGTGGAAAGTTCCTGCGTGGGGACTGACATTTCAATTACCCCAGCAAACTGTAATCGTCAGAACTGCAAATGAAATGATCACCAACTAAAAAAGCTCTCGATTGTTAAACAAATTCTCCTTGTTAGCACCTTAGGAAATGTAGAGACAGTATGGAGAATACGCATACTGATGTTGGGTTATAAAGGATTAAGTGTGATTTTTTTGATGATGTGTACTTTTTCTTATGGTCATCTAATTTTAGTATCTTTTACTAGCTGATATATGAGAAGAATCAATTCCACACTGGCAATTTGACACATTGCAAGCAAACCCTACAACTGATTACATTTTATTTGATCAAAAACATGAAGGGTCATTTTCAATAGGTTTCCTGGAAAAACCGGATCAAGGATCACCGGATCACCAGATCAAAGATCAAAGATCACCGGATCAAGGATCAAGGATCAATTTAAAATGAAAAAAAATGAAACTAAAATGAAATAAATTAATAGGCAGGAGTGATGGCTCATCCACGTGACTCATTTAAGATCTCCCGTATGCTAAAGAGAAAATAAGAGAAAATACTAAATACTGAAAAAGCCACACCACTTCGTGGAAGTGTCAATTTTCGCCTACCGACTATTAGGACTGCTACAGAGCAGGTTTACTTGTGCACATGCTATATTCACATGAAATTCCTAGATTATCCTGAGTGTCGGTATGAGATTGCGTCTCTGACTTCCGGTGCACTTTCAAAACACGAAGCCGTTTTTGGCGACTGCTGGAGTGACCAGCAAATTTTCAGCTGCTTTAACTTCATCTCTTCAAATTTTTACTGACGTCATATCCTTAAAGGAAAAGCAGATGGAATGCATCTGAAGAATCACTTGCTTAGAAGAAGACGTTTTAGTCGTTTTTCCGATGGGATTTGACAAGAGACATGATTAGGAAAGTGATAAAATTGTATCGCCCCACTGAGTTGTTGTTGTGAGTCCCCTGGAGTATACATGGAAGCAGCAAGTCGAAAATCTCAAGAACACACACTGTAGAATTGAATCAGTTCTTAGTCTTACGTGATTTTTATTTAAAGGAAGTACCGGACGACTAACGAGGAAGAATTGTTTTTTCTTTTTTTTTTTGGTCACCAGTAAGCACAGCAGGCAGAAAATTTAGTCCCACACTTTTGATCACTTCCGACAAAGTAAAGGACCTTGACGTTTGCCGATTCTCTGTTTCTCGAAAGCTTCAACAGGGGAACCGCACCAACGGTTAAACATAGTGTGCAAAAGCAGAAGTGCTTAAAAAAAACGTAATGTTTTTAAACTACCTTTTCGCGAACAGATGAAATATCCAGCTCAATTTCAAAGAGAAAATTTGGGAATTATTTATAAGATTAACTAATGCCTGGGTGAAAATTTTTTAGTGCAGAAGAAAGTTTTGTGTGAATGACAAAAAAAGAAGTTCTCTTTTCATTTCTATAGTGAAAGTATAAAATTACAGACGTTTGCATTGTCTATGCAATAAAAATCCCAGGAAACTACATTGGAATCAAGAAAAGAAAGTTTGTTATCTAACTTGCCTTCAAGCGTTCTTGGGGGTAGCGTGAAAGTCGGTGGACGAGGGAAGGGCTAAAAAACAACGCCTTTCTGTCGGCAGAGAGAGATCTTGACTGACTCACGTAGATGAGCCATCACTCATGCCCATTAATTTATTTAATTTATTTGATTCATTTTGAACTGATCCTTGATCCTTGATCCTTGATCCTTGATCCTTGATCCTTGATCCTTGATCCTTGATCCTTGATCCTTGATCCTTGATCCTTGATCCTTGATCCTTGATCCTTGATCCTTGATCCTTGATCCTTGATCCTTGATCCTTGATCCTTGATCCTTGATCCTTGATCCTTGATCCTTGATCCTTGATCCTTGATCCTTGATCCTTGATCCTTGATCCTTGATCCTTAGTCCGGTGATCCTTGATCCGGTGATCCAGTGATCTTTGATCTAGTTTTTCCAGGAAACCTTTTCAATAGATCTATTGTATCCGGCGTTTCTCCTACTGAGTGGAAATCCACAAAAGTAATTCCTTTATTTAAAAAGGGAGAACGTTCTGATTTAAATAATTACCACCCAATTTCTATAATTCCTGTTGTGGCTGAGGTCTTTTAGAGAATCGTATACAATCAATTTTACGAATATTCAACTGAAAATAATCTAATTTCCTGTAATCAGTCAGGGTTTCGTTCCCCTCACTCAACTGCTATCGCCTTACCCGAAGCCACAGATAATCGGGCTTTTAATATCGATAATTCGATATTAAAAGCCCGATTCGGTGATTTTTCTCGATCTGAAGAAAGCTTTTGACACCTTGATCACTCTACATTGCTATCTAAATTAAAAGCCTACGGTGTCAAAAGCAACTTGGGAATTGTGAAGGCAAATTAGCTGTTCCACTCCCCCGCACCAATTTTCTAAAAAACAGTTTCAGCTATAATGGTGCGATGATGTGGAACAGCTTACCTACCAATCTGTGGCAAGCACAAACTATTGCTAGTTTTAAATCTGGCTGCTAGCAAATAAGTTAATTAATCACACAGTATTCATAGAAAGCAGGCACTTCATCATTGTTTTTTTTTTGCTGTTATTAGATTTAATTAGTAGTAGATTAGTATCTTAATAATGTAATTAATGCAATTTAGTAATTACTTTAAGTCCTGATGTTTTACCCGTGTATAAATAAGGTTAAATAAATAAATAATAAATAAATTCATACCTCTCGCTTGACTTCGTCCATGACGGCACCACACAAGATCAGTCGTGTTTGCCTATTTTTATTATGGTTTGCTTCACATTTTATTTTTCTGCACTCCAAATTAGTCTTACACTCTTTTGAATCACTTTTTTTCAAGAATAGGTCTACATTTCCTTTTTTTTCATTTGGTCTTTATAGTGTATTAACGGATTTAACACAAACAGTAAACAACACCTTTGAAAGAAATCCAACACGTTGTTTTAATTATTAACATCGCAACATGCACACTCCGATATTCAAACAAGGGGGGTGGGGAGGGTAGACTTAAACATTCACAAACACTACAGTCTTGTACCTCTAGCTGGTAGGATCTTAAGAGGCTTCAAAAATACTACTGGATAGAGGTACAGCTTGCATATTTAGTCGACTTCGCACAATATTTACTGTGGTTTGCTCCAAATTTTACTTTTCTGCACTCCAAATTAGTTGAACACTTCTTTGAATCATTTTTGAAAATTCAGTTAAAGAAAGCAATCCTGCCATGCAATCATCGTTTATGAAACAGAAGCAGAAAACACGGTCATTATTACTCCTTGGAAAGCAGAAAGGTGAAATGGTAGACAATCGGGACAGTAAATCTCTCATTGTAAAATAGGAAAACTGAGTGCTGTACTGGATAGAGGCCCAGCGTAAAGTAAGCATCAGTTCCCGTTTTTTATACAATTGCATAAATATTGCCAAGGCAGCAACAAGAAAAAATTACAATGTTGACAACAAACTCTGAATTACAGTTCTACGATCACTGGCACAAGTTACAAATGTGTGCCTGCTACCAGTCAGGAAAAACCCTCCTTTTATCTGACGAGGAAACCTGAACCTTCCTGAATGCAGAGTCAGACACTGACCATAAACCTCCAGGGAGGGAGGTTGAACTAAAGTACATAAATACAAACTGCAGAAAAATTATGCACCACCTACAATCACATTGAAATATATGCAAAGAAAATTGGTGTAAATTAAAAGAAATGTATTGTGGGATACAAACAAATCAGCAGCGATGTCAGCTTAGAGGGATTTGGCCCAGTAAAAGCCCGCCATCTTATTCCCACATGTACATGACCTATAAAAAAGTTTGAACTGTGAAAACTATAATTTGCTGTTATTCTTAGAACTGCAGCAAAAAACACTATGTGTTTGTCACCTTAGCATTTTTTCTTCGTTGCTTATCAACTGCATGCCCACACACGCTTTTCAGTGATAATAAAAGGAACTCCTATTTGCGTGACTTTAATTCAGCTTCATACGCACGCGTGATTGATATCGGTGCCATCGAGTCACGCTTGTTCGACACTTTCGCAAGTTTCACGCACAGTTTACGCTGAATGGAACGTTTCTCCGAAAGGATAGTTTCTATAATTTGTGCAAATGTCCCAAATTTATGGGTTAGATCGAGTTTTCTTCCATAAATTGTACCATCCGCCATATTGTTTAGGCAATTTTGCCGACAACAGTCGGGGTGTTTCCAAACCGAAGACCGAAGACTTGGAAATCCATTAAATGAAATGTGCTGAAACGCTTTTTTCGACACCAAAACAGTGAAATCGACCAGGTCCTCGTTTTGTAGTTTTACCCACCTCAAACTACAAAACGAAGACCTTCGCCAAAACGCTCTATTTGACGCTAAAACATTGAAATCGGTGGGGTCTCCGTATGGTAGTTTTGCCCACCTCAAACTACAAAATGAAGACCCTCGCTAAACGCTTTACTTGACGTTAAAACATTGAATTTGATGGGGGTCTTCCTCTTGTAGTTTTACCCGCCTCAAACTAAAAAACGATGACCCTCGCTGAAACGTTTATTTGACGCTGAAACATTAAAATCAGTGGGGTCTTCGTTTTGAAGTTTTACCCGCCTCTAAAATGCCGGTGTCCATTTTGTAGAAATCGCCGCCTAAAACTACTAAACGAGTACGAAACAACTAGTTTCAGTTAAAGGGCTCTTGCAATACATAGGCCCGACGGTTGACATCAGAAAATTCTAATCTGGTTGTTGTTTTACTGCAAAATCTCTATTAAAACCCACCTCGCTGTTAACCCCCCCCCTCTAATAAGCCCCCCGTGTGGAAGTCGTTTTTTCTGTAATAAGGCCCCCCCTTTCTATTAACCCCCCCCCCCCCCACCCACCCCGTTTGGGGACATGAGATGTTGTAATTAGTCCAACTTATTCCATATTACAAAATCCACTTCATGCGGCCCATTTGATTTTTTTTTAAACAAGTATACTTTCAAATACATAATAATGTTGGCTGCTCCATATTAAATAATTCGTTCCATTTAAAGTTTCACCGCAGTTGTTTGAGTTTGTACAAAACCATTTTAAGACGGAAACGGTGTTTTAAGATTTGAAATAAGCGCCCCCTCTCTATTAAGGCCTGAAATTAATTAAGCTCCCCTAGGGGTTTAGTAGAGCGTTTACTGTAATTCATCTTTAAAGCGTTATTGACTGGTAGTAGTGATACACAACCATAATGTCGCACTTGGCAGCTGTCATTTAACAGTTTTATTTACCAACAGCAATGGAATAAGAAGTTAGCCATTGCAATGTGCCAGTTCTGTATTGGAAGAGTCTACCTAAATATAGCTTTTGAATTCAGACATTAATTTTCAGAGTTGTAAAAACCTTGAGCGACAGAGTTTATTGTTCGACAATTATTGTCGTAACAACTAATACAAAGTAGCGGTAAACATAAACGCGTGCCTGGATAACTCTGATGTACCTTTATGGAATAGAACAGGTTATCCTAACAGTTAGGATGTTATCTTGGTCAGTTTATTTTCCGCTGTACACTAATTCTGAGTGTACATTTTGACAAACAATCCTTTCACCGATTTGTTGCTTGGTATGTGAAAATCCACTTCCATCCACTTATGCTCGCGATCAAGCCATATAACACGATTATGCTCCATCGTTACCGGCTCAAGGTTAAGTTGGAAGCTAATGAAATAACTCAAATTCCATAAGTATATGTCATCTTACGGTTAACGCCCCGGGCCGGCCGGCCGGCACGAACATTAACTAGCTCAGTATAAAAGCAAGAAAAACCGGGAAGCTGAAAACAAGGAACAACTCTTACGTTTAACTTTCGTGATAACAAGTTTAACCTATGAGGAATTCACTGCATGGGGTTGCTACATGTAGTGACAGTTAAACAAAACTCAAACAGCGATAGTTAATTCTACAACTAAATATGCAAGCAGTCATTTTCCCATAATTCAATTTACATACATACATACATACATAACTTTATTTGATAACGCAGGTTAAAATTTGCGCAACTTTACAGCTGATGTGGACCTGCCTAAACTAATTAGTCTATAATTATATAAAATACAGATATGATAAAATTTATAAGTTGAATAAATCAAGTAAACCATAAAGTTTTAGTAATAGTGAAAATTTGGTTTCATGTTTTGTATAACATTACCTCCCTTTTCAAAATTAATATTCATAACAGTTTGCTTGGATTGTTTTAAGTTATATTTAAAAATAGATAAATTTGGAGAATCTTTAACATTATCGGGAAGTGCATTCCATGCTACTGCAGATCTATGAGCAAAGGACCTACGACCCAATTCGGTTTTGGGCCTATTAAGTACAACATTCAGGGATTTCCTTAGGTTATAACTGTTAGAGTTCTTGGTCACCAAACAATTAATTTCCCGCAACCCTAAATTATAATAAGCATTATATGTAATAGTTAAGATACGTAGCTTATAAAAATACTCTAAAGGCATCCAGCCAACCTTAGAAAGTACATCATTATCCCCAAAACTATTTGGTATCTTATGAATTAGCCTGGCAGCCCTGATGTGAATCATTTCTAGATCTTTAAGCTTGGATCCAGACCCCCAAATTGCAATTCCATATAGAACACTTGGTATAACTATCCTATAGTAAAAAGTCTCCAAGATAGATGTACATAGGAAATTTATACGTCTCAACATTTTAACTTTGGCATTAAATGCAGATCTAGCCAATGCAACATGCTGAGACCAAGAGAGTTTATCATCAATTGTAACCCCAAGGCAATTGGTGGAGGACACATACCGAATGGTGTCCATACCCCACTTCAGCTGTTTCAAAGGACCTATGAAGGGGGTAGTACTTAAGACCATTGCCTCGGATTTACCTTCATGTAGAATCAATCTGTTACTAAGACACCAGGAATTAACCTGGTCCAAAACAGCCTGTAACCCTGTTGTTATTTCATCAACAGTATTCCCTACTACATATATTGTTGTGTCGTCAGCGTACATATAGACTTCTCCACTGGTAATAGATTCAGGGAGGTCATTAACATAAGATGCAAACAATCTTGGTCCTAGTAAGGATCCCTGAGGGACCCCAGCTCTAATGGGGATTCTATCAGATCTAGACCCACTTACACTAGTCCCTTGTACACGGTTGGAGAGATAGTCATTGATCCATTTCCACATATCACCTGCCAAGCCAACAGCCTTGAGTTTCTCAGTAAGAATACTGTGGTTGACACAATCAAAAGCTTTGCGGAAATCAATGAATAAGACTCCAACCTTATGGCCTCTATCCAGGGCACTCCCCCAGGACTCAGTGAGATGAAGGAGGAGGCTCTCCGTTGAATAGCCCCTCCTAAATCCCCATTGTCTATCTGTGAGAATGCCATTGGATTTAACTATCCAATTTAACTATCAATACGAAGTTTACATGCTCTCGAAAGTAATATGCGTATGTATAACTGGTTGAAAAAACTCGAGCCATTTTCTCATCCAATTAGAAGCAAGACCAAAACACTGGTTACATGCGCTAATTTTTCTGCGTTTGGCGCCGTTTGCATGTAATTACTTCAAATTGTGATGGGTCCACTTGGCTGCCTTCGTTCATGATTTTAGGACTCAATTTAAAACTATTGTAGGGCAATTGAGGCACAAGTACTAAAAACGTCCGTTCACAAACAGGAACGTAGTCTCACGTTTTATTCGAATGTCAGCCCAAACTCGCTTGTGAGATACTTCTTGTGTGAATTTCGAAGGCTATATTTAACATCATTAGGAATTTCCACGAAGTCAACCGAAATAAAAGGAAATCTGTTGGTTAGACACTTCTTTCTCGTATGGTAGTATCTCACAGTCTCTTGACGTGAAGGTCGGCAATTTCTACAAAATGGACACCGGCATTTTAGAGAGGGTCTTCGTTTTGTAGTTTCAGGCGAATAAACCTACAAAACGAAGACCCCGTTGATTTCAATGTTTTAGCGTCAAATAAAACGTTTCAGCGAGGGTCTTCATTTTTCAGTTTGAGGCGGGTTAAACTACAAAACGAAGACCCCATCGAATTCAGTGTTTTAGCGTCAAGTAAAGCGTTTTGGCGGAGATCTTCATTTGTCTTGAGATCTTCTTCGGTCTTCGGTCTTCGGTCTTCGGTCTTCGGTCTTCGGTCTTCGGTCTTCGGTCTTCGGTCTTCGGTCTTCGGTCTTCGGTCTTCGGTCTTCGGTCTTCGGTCTTCGGTCTTCGGTCTTCGGTCTTCGGTCTTCGGTCTTCGGTCTTCGGTCTTCGGTCTTCGGTCTTCGGTCTTCGGTCTTCGGTCTTCGGTCTTCGGTCTTCGGTCTTCGGTCTTCGGTCTTCGGTCTTCGGTTTTCGGTTTGGAGACACTCACTACGGTCGACAAGTTCACGAAGGGTGATAGTGACACTCGGTCCCAGTCTCAAAACGAAGAGGGGCTTCCTCTTCTATCCCTTCAAGGGACTTCCGTAAGATTTAAGCACGACCTCCTCATTGAAGCATCAGCGAAAGTCTGATAAGATGGTGTCTTTACGTGATTATGAAATTTACTTACTCTTTCTTCTGCTGGTAAAGTTTAACGGGTCAGGTACGTGTGAAATTTATTCTCCCGTACAAAGGATTTTACTGTGTTTTTTACCGTGTGCCATTTTAAGCTTATGCCGCATTCACACCAAAGCTTAAACATGTTTAAAAGTTGTTTTGTTAAACACAGTTTAATTTTTTTTTTCTTTTTAGAAACTATTTAACCGAATATTTTTGACTTGAATGTAGCACATTGGAAATGCAAGTTAGCAAGTACTTGAATCCAATGGAAAATCAAGTTTTTCAGTGCTCTGTTTATAATTTTCATTCAATGAAAACCAGTTTAACAAAACATGTTTTGCTGGTGTGAATGGGGTATTAGACACCAAAAACGCCGACCCTTTATTTCTGACCGTGATGTTTGTCAAAATGATTTCCGAACTCCAAGGGGGCTTTTAGCAGTTTTTGTATTTCAGATTTAAGATATGTTGTTGGGATTTCAATCACGTGATAAATGAAGTCTGAATAACCATAATGCGATAGAAATCAAGAGCAAAGGATTTTATGCTTCAAGTGTAACAATACTATACGTTCAGAATATAACATCAAAATTGAAACTGAGAGGTGCACTATTTTCTTGATTAGTGTGAGTCGTATTCTTAGCCGTGAGAAAAGTTACTGCTTTGTCAGATGGCTTTCCACTATAAACATGATGGCCATGCAAACCCAGGAAAGAGTTGCCGTACCTAAACTCTCTTCCTTGGCATCCATCACTCATCATTGGGAAGAGCTGTTAGCAATTTTTCCACTCATTATTGGTTCAAAGAATGACCTCAGCTGCTAGCTAATATAAGTTGAGTGTGAGTTTTCCTCCAGGCAGCAATCTTGTAAAGAAACTACATAGTGCACTTGGATGGATAATTGGGCATTATTTGCTCAATTACCTACATGTATGATATGTCTACTGACTTGACCAGTTTTTAGCGTTATGTACATAATGGTTGTGGTATCCCACACCGGTAGTCTTGGGCTACTTATTTTTGTTGTATATTTAGAAAAAGGGAAAGTTTTACTAGGACCAAAATTTTTGAAATGCATGTGTATACATGTGGGCTTATAATATACACTCTGAGATTTACTCCAAGCTAAATTTGAAAAAAAAATTGATTTGTAATAGACTGCACAAATTCTGATAGGTTGGATGGTTTTTCTCACAAGTGAGAAATGAGCATCTGACCAATCACAAGTTGAAGGTGAAATTTTTGACCAGTAAAAACAATAACATGGGTTTTTTTACCCTTGTGGTGTGGGGGCTTGCCAAAGTGAATGAAAGTGAATGTCAGCAATGTTTGCTGATTGCCTACAACTGTAGAATCATGACTTTAGGGTTAAAAACAAGTAGTCAGTGGTTTGTGTAAACAAGTTAAATTAATTAATGAAGATAATGTCAGAGAAAGTTGGATTTTAAGAAAATTGGTGAAAATCACTCTGATTTCACCTCACGCAAACTGATCACAATCTTCATCAAAATCTTTGCTTTGATCAATTCCTGACATTTACAATCCAAGGAACTAAA
Organism: Pocillopora verrucosa; assembly: GCF_036669915.1. Taxonomy (NCBI): domain Eukaryota; kingdom Metazoa; phylum Cnidaria; class Anthozoa; order Scleractinia; family Pocilloporidae; genus Pocillopora; species Pocillopora verrucosa. The sequence goes on from NC_089317.1 coordinate 13,271,137, forward strand.
GAGTATTCTCCCCCAAAATGGTAAAAAAGACTTAAATTTCCAGGTTCTGTCTCTGATAAGAAAGCATTACAGTCTTCCTTTGTCATTTCATTTGTGCTTATGTGAATGACCAAAAATTTATGTTTCAATTAAATTGGCACTATATTCATTTAATTTGTTCCTCGTTTTTGTCTTTACTTTGTTCCCAGCAGTAATCGTGAATGTTGCTCCGTTTTCTTCATATAAAACGCACACAACCTGCAATTCCTTACATTACTTAAAGTTTGCATGTACAATTTTTATAGAAAAAAACTCACCTGTTCCCCGCTCATTGTTTTAATCTACACATCTTGTGAATATAAATCACATGCACTCATTAGATATGAACCATCTATATTTTCTACATTTCCCAACCATATTTAACCAATTTCAGAACTCTATTTTTTATTTTTCATGAAAGCTGCTTTGTTTATTTAAATTAATTTCTCATAGTCTACCACAGCAAAGTGGGAAGTCATTTTGTTGTCATGCGATGTTTCAAGCCAAGGTGAATGGCTGGTGGCTAACCACAAGTGAGCTTGGCAATCAATTTCTACAAAGCACTGACAACAACAACAACAACAACAACCTTTATTTATGTGTCAAATCTAAAATAGCAGTTATACAACCACTAACTGGGGACACTAAATACTACCTAAAAATTTGAGAAATTTAAAAATAAAACAATATATATGTACAATTTAAAATCTAACCTAAGTCTTACATAAAAGGCAGTTTTCACATTTACTATCAGTCAATTTAGAAACAAGGTCTATTCTACGTATGTTACATTTAAAAGATGATATGGATGTCAGTTCTCTTACATTTCTTGGTACAATTGCCCATATTTTGGGTCCCATATATCTAAGCGAATGTTTTCCAAAAGTGACAGTATTAAATCTAGGTATACCAAAATCATTATTACGCAGTGTGTACCTAAGTTGTGGAATTTGAAAAAGGCTACATATGTAATTAGGAGATAAATTGTTCTTTACCTTATACATAAGAATGGCTATATCCTGTAGTCTTCTGTTCTGCAGTGTACTTAGGTTAGCCATGTCTAATAATTTATCATAACTACTCCCCTTATCACAGTAAACTGCCCTAAGTGCCCTTTCTTGAATACGTTCCAATTTTCTAGTATCACTCGCCCTACAAAAATGCCAGACAAGATGGCTGTATGTTAAATACGGAAGAATGGCTGCCTTAAACAACTTCAGCTTGGTGTCTGTTGGTATCATATTCCTGAGCCTCATCAGGACTCCAACACGCTGGCTACTCCTCTTACAAATGTTAGCAATGTGTTCATCAAATTGAAGCCTATTGTCTATATATACCCCAAGAAGTTTTAAACACTTGGTAGATTTAACTTCATTGTCATCAATTATAATACTATCCATATCATTATTTTTATTCCCAAGTGTCATTGTCTGATACTTGTCATAGTTCCCTTTTAAGAAATTCGATCTATACCATCTGGAGGCTAATTCGGCACTTGCTATTAACTTATCATGCACCTCAGTAACATTACTGCCTGCAGCATGGAACTGGTGGTCGTCTGCATACATATTGATATTAGAATTAGAATTTACACTGTATGTCAGATCATTTTGGAACATGTTCCATATCAATGGTCCAAATGCGGAGCCCTGTGGACATCCCCTTGACCCCCTCTCCCACTCACTCACTGTGGATCCCAACTTCACCCTATTGTACCGATCAGTGAAGTAGGAGTCCAACAATTTTAGACTGTTCCCCCGAATACCATAAGCCTTTAATTTAGCAAGTGTGAGTGGATAGTAGAGGGAATCAACAACAACAACAGTAGCAGAGGAGTGAGAAAGCGAGGGAAATGACAGCAATGTTCACTAGTGTTCTATGTTTTACTCACTGAATGCCTAGAACAAGTTAGGTGCAGATGTCAGTGTGTCACTGATGTAATCTTTGCATGTTCTGACGTCCTCTGTGATTAACAACAGAGCCACAGCAACATGGAATCTAAGTGTTTGTTTTATTGATGAAGAAGCAAAATTTACCAATGGTGACGTCACTAATGGATTTGTCCTCCACTAGATCATAAGTACATGAAAGAACCAATTCAATCAAAATGCATGTAGAATTCAGCTTATTATATAAAACCTTATCAATTATAGAAATGAGGTCAAAGATATTCAAAGCTAAAGGAGAGGCAGCTGTGTGATTTCAAAAGAGTTTTGAACATTGTTGACATCCTTTCTATGGCCAAAGTTCTAGACAGTAGAAAATTGTGGTTGATATCTTTTTTATAATAACATTGGAATTTTTATGTCAGCTTAATGTGCTGAAGTTTCCGGATAATCATGCGCATGTGACATGATTGATCATTGCATTGTTGTTTATGCTGTTGTTGTTGTTTTAACTTGTGTTATGTGATGACTTCGATGATTAAATACCATTAGTATAATTGCTCAGGTAATTATAGAGATGCGCATGCTCTTATTGGTCAAGGATTGCATCATATCTCCCTATAATCACCATGCGCGGGTGATTATAGTGAGAGCACTAAATTTCAAAATGGCTGCCCTGCATTTTGTCAAATGTTTGTGTGGAAGTAATAAAAGCAATAGTAGAAAATTAAACTTTGAAGAGCATGAAAGATATTAAAAGATTAGCAGAACACTTTATTAAAACAAAGGGATGAAGTTTTTGCTGATTGAATTCAAAAAACCTCTTAAAACTGTTGGCTCATCTTGATACAAGTAATCAACACAATTGTAACAAAATTTGGGCAATGCTTTCTTTATTAACAGAATTTATAACAGAATTTGAAAGCACCTGAGCAATTACTGTATACTTAAACAATTATTACACAAACCAAATGCATTAAACTTGTGTCTCTCACATTTCTGAGATCTAGAAAAAGTAAACATTATGGAATAAATTTGCACAAATCTTTATATGCAGGGCTGAAAGTGGCTAGCTAACCCGACTTTTGGAAACAATAGTGATACTTTTACTTGGCATGTGAAGTGAGGAAGCAAAAATTATTGTACGGTTGTTACTTCTTACACTTAAAAGTGCCTTTATGGTGCACTCTATTTAAGCCCTTCTTCTTAGATATAATCCTTATGTATGTAACTAAAGGGCTGAGAATTGTATGTTTATGGTTGTCTATTTTAGGGGGTGTGGATGTGCAATTCACCCAGAAACCTTCTGATCCAAGCTTCTTCAACAATGGTAGTGATGCCAACCTGGTGTGGAACTATGCTGATCCACATAATAAAATTAGAGGCATTGTCTACAGTGTTCTGGTAAATGGTGAATTTAAAGCAATGATTTTTAACGACAGCCGTGGTGTGCAAGAACATCCTAGTATTCCTTTATCTTACAAAGGAAGAGTTAAAATTGAAGGAAGAGCTACCCTGATTATCAAGAACATCAGCCCTAGAGACAATACCAAATTTAGATGTCTAATCTCGAAAAAAAACCCTACCGGGGAGGTTAAAAACACAGTTGAGCTTATTGTGGCAGGTACGTATTGCAGACATAACCATTAATAATCAAACACAAACCAAATGCACTCAACTCATGTCTCTCATATTTCTGAGATCTGGTGAAAGTAAACAATAGCATAAATTTGTGCAAACCTTTATATGCAGGGCTGAAATTGGCTAGCTAACCCAACTTTTGGGAACACTAGTGCTACTTTTACTTGGCATGTGACATTACACTCCTAAAAGGAGACAAGAAATTCTACCATTCAATTTGCCGTTTCTCATCAGTAAGAAATCAAAGAGTTATGGCTTTATGCTTCTTGCACCAACTACTGGGTTGCTCTGTGATGCATAGATAACTATTGTTAATATGAGTGCTGAGATTTTCTCTCAGCAAAGTTTTCAACTAAAAATGGTCAGACAAAACTAGAAACAATGCAACTGGTTGTACAATTTTGCTGCATCAAAATATTGCACGACCAATCACAGGCAGCTGGTACAAAAAAAATTATGTGGCTTTTGTAGCCTTTTAGAGGGACTTGCCAAAGGGAATGAAAGTTGGCATTGCATTGTTTGCTGCTTTCTGAGGATTATGATCTTCTTCAAGCTTTACAGATATAAATTTAGTCAACAGAATGGTGACTTCCTCAAGTAATTTTCTGACGCCAAGGTGCAAGGCAAGACTTGAAAGATTTGAGCAATAGAGCAAAATTTTCTTTAAGTTATGAAAGCAATAAACCATCAGAGTCTATAATCCAAGCTCTTTATGCTGCTTAAAAGAAGCTGAGCTTGTAAACAGAAAATAATTTCAATGATGATTAATGTGGCCAGGTAGGAATATAAATGCTGTTCTTAGCAGATGTTGTTACTTGATGCTTCCTTTTTACCCTCTTGATTGAGATACATACAGACCTAATGGAAACCTACATGTAAAATTGAAAGTACTGTAAATATACTTAAGAATACTTGAATCTCAATGGATTGGTTATTGAAGTCATAAATGTGACTTCTTGTTCCTAAAAAGCAATGAGAATTACAGCTGTGAAATGGAAAACAAACTTTCAGAATGAATTGAAGCTTTGTGACATGTGATCAAATCCACCCCCCGTTGTAAATCATTTGCAAGGTTTGATATATCTGCAAAGTATTGTTTAACTTTTTATTTCAAGAATTAAAAACATATGGAAAAGAAAAATTTGCCAATATTGGATTTGCGATTGTGGAAAGCCATTTGCAATCAAAATCCTTTCATCTCTACCAAAATGCTGGTTGTCTGTTTACATGTAGATTACCCTTGGACAAAAGGTGTGACATAAAGAATGCAGTCTATTATGAAACAAGGTATTGTTGTGGAGAAGTGTCTGCTCCTGTCTGCTAACCCAATATCCAAGATGTCCCATGCACTGTCAATAGTTTTACAGGGTTTGATGTTAAGTGTGTTCATCACGATCCTTTTGGCAATGGGTTTCAAAAGAATTTCATTTTATCCTGACTACATTTCATCATCAAGTGATTAAATGCCTTTTCCAGATGACATGGGATCTTCCATGTTTATTTATTCATTTATTTATTTAATCATTATTTATATACACAGGTAAAAAAAAAAGGAATTCATCAGGTACAAAAAATTTCAATACAATGACTAACATCCTAAGAACTAAAGATCATAATCCTTACATTATATGAACTAACACCAATATGCCACTTAAAAACCTGATTTCCATGAATGCAGTGTCTAAAAATTATGATAGAGAAGGTGTTTAAATTGGTTTAATGAACCAGACTCTCTAATGTTACAGGGTAAGCTATTCCAAACGGTTGAGCCGCTACAACTAAAACTATTTTTCAGGTAGTTAGTTCTTGGAAATTGGACAACAAGTTTGTTTACTGAGCCCCACATGGAATAGTTTGATTCGTTTCACTCTATAAATTTAGACACGAGATATTCAGGAACCAGATGGTAGAAAGACTTGCAAACCATTAAGGTGTTCTGAATTTGACATTGAGTTTTTAAGTCTTTTCAGCTGAGTTTGTGAGACAAGGAATCAACATCTACATCATAGTTTGATGAAGTTATTATGTGTGCAGCACGGTTTTGTAGTTTTTGTAGCTTGTTAGATAATTTTTTTGCCACAATTACCCCAGACTAGGCTACAGTAATCAAAGTGAGATTAAAGTAGTGAGTTCTAGGTATTGAGTGGGGTGGATTGAGACACAAATGGCTTAACTCACTCTAAGTCTCCAATAGCAGTAGCCATCCTTTTACACAGTTTATCAATGTGAGAATGCCACATTAAATTTTCATCTATTTATATTCCAAGGGATTTCACAGAGGAAACTTGTCCAATTGGAACATTATCTATGGAAAGTTTGAGTGTATCAGATAGAGTACTTAATCTTTGCCTAGAGCAGATCAACATAAATTCAGTTTTTCTAGCATTCAAGGTAAGTCTGTTAGACACAAGCCATTAATTTGCTTAGCTTTTCAAGGTTGTGAGATAGACTAGACTGGATCAAATGTAAATCAGAGCAAGCATAAGTGATGTGGGTGTCATCAGCATACATTCTAAGTACACTGAACGATAGACAGTTAGGAAAATGGTTAATATAAATTAGAGGTAAAAGAGGGCCAAGGATCGTTCCCTGTGGCACACCACATTTAAGATTGTTGAAGTCAGAGAGACAATCGTTAACTGAGCACTGTTGTGAGTGATTCCTCAAATATGATTTAAACCAATCAAGAGTTTTCCTTGAATACCACATTGATTCATTTTAGTGATTAATATCTCATGATCAACAGTGTTGAATCCCTCTTATAAGTTGAGAAACACCACAGCATTGATGTAGCCATGATTGATATTAAATGCCCAACTGTCAGTGGCTTCAATTAAGAAGAGCAGTAAGTTGGGTGTAAAGACCTGAAACCAGATTGTTGTTTAGAGATGACTTCTTCACTATTTATGAGGTTCATATAACTGATCATACACAATCCTTTCATTAGGTAGGTCAGGTAGGTAGATAGGTCAGTAGTTGTTTTTATGTTGGTATCATTTAGCTCAGTAGAGTGCTTAAATTTGGCATACATCGTAAGGTTTCCACTATTTTACTGCTGATGTCATTGATGACATCAGGGGAGGGAGGTTTTTTTTTCTTCAGCTTTTTGCTTCTTCAGTAGGTTTCTGTATTACCTCATCCTATAGCCATTTACTGTCCCAGATTCCAAGTTCAAGTGACTCTAAATATAGAAAAAAATGTGTATTCCTGGCCAACTTAAATGTTAATTGAAATATTTTAGGTGTTAAACAACCACTGCATTTCACTTACTTTTGGGACATGATGCATTCTCAAAGCCTTGTAGTGCTTAACACTTTGAATATTTCGGCCCATAGAGATAACCCCAGCTTGATGTTGTCACTGTTAACTCTGGAAGATTCTAGTCAGTTAAGATGTCTATTATGGACTCAGGAAAAACCCGATTGCTCCATTCAATTTTAAAAATCTTAGAGGAGGCAGCTGTTTGCACACATTTATAAGGCCCAACACATGATAATGGTCTTCCAACTTAATGCAGCCTGTGATATCTAGCGCTGAGGGTGTTTAGCTATCATTATATCTGACTGAAAGGCCGGTGTATCCTTTAATTATAATTTCATGTAGGATCAGCTCATTTTGCTTGAGAACTGCATGTTTGTATGCAAGCTACATGTTTTGGATTGTGGGGTGGATCAAGCTTAAGTTAGCGTACACTAACACAATGAAACTGTTTCTGCTATGTAACTCTCTTAAGGCTCCTGAGCCCGACAGATTTCAGGGGATGTTTCAGAGCTAGCACCTCTAAGTCTCGAGTATAGACCATTATAAATCTAAACAAAAGTACACATAATTCTATAATAGTTTCTGGTTTCTTTTATAATAACTCCTTGCAAGATTTTGTAATAATTATTGTTACCTAGATGACAAGCGACATCTGGACCCACTAAAATTCTTTTATTGTTAAGTAACCATTGATCAATTCACATACACTTACTAAGGATATCTTTGTTACAACTTCAGTTGGAAGCTCTCCAAATTGGAACCTCTTAAAAACTACAAATTTTAATAGGGCCTAAAATCATCAAGTGGGAACATGGAAATGTTTTAAGATGCACAAGTAGTATTATTCACCTTTAGATATTGGAACTTTTCAGACAAGCCACTCCATTCTTAAATAAAATCAAATTTTTTCTTCTGTCTTTAAATTAGATTTTCCTCCTTTCACCAATACTCTCAGGTACTCTGGCTAACAAGCAATTTTTTGCATTTCTGACTCAAACCTCTACTTCCAGTACAAAGATGAATCACGTAGCTATTTTTGGTGTTGCCTCTCCACTTTCTACCTGTGCAATTCCTTTCCCATCATCTCCTGTAGTTTCTTAATAAACATCAGTATCTCTTGATGGTCTGGAAGATAGTTCTTTGATAATGTCAAACAAGCTCAAATCTTGTGCTAATTATTACCAGGAACTACTTAGCGGGAATTTAAGCCACCTTCTTGCTCTCAAGTATTTCTCACCCAATGTTCTGGGTACTGCCTGTTTTGCATTTTCACCAAAACTAAGACTGGACCATGTTGTATAAACATTTCATCAGCCTGTTTGCCTCATATCAGCTATGGCTGATTTCACTTTAGTTTTAAGGATCAACCTAAATTATCTTGCCATAAGTTTTGGGAACACTTATTCACAATTGTCTTGAAGTTTAACTCTCCTCTTTAGGGGGGTAAAGTGTGTTCGTAGAGCTCTGATGAAATGACTCTGCCTCATTGTAAATGTAATGCCTGTGACAGGTTGAGGATGTTTTTAATTTGCTGAGTGATAACTCTCTATCAGGAAGTAGCAAAATGTTTCAGCACAAGTTGTTAACAGTACTGGTCTCTGTACAATCTAATCTTAATGCAGGAAATAAGTTAATTTCTTTGCATTTGACTTGGGCTTAAGAATGGTTTATTTTTGGGTATGATTCTTCAAAATGCAAAGGAAAAGTCAGAAACTCTCCCTTCTGCAAACTCCCTTTGCAGAACAATCATGATGAGCAATCAAGTTATGTAATGTTCAATAAAAGAACAATCAATACAAGGAGTTTAGTAAGTTCTCCTTTTAACTTTAGGTTATGGCAAGCAGCATTCAGCATGCCACAAGTGTATTCTTTTTATCCCAAAGAATTCATGGTTTCTCTTTCATCAAAATTTCAATTTTCCTATTTGTTTGTGCAGCAGCAAAAGTTTTATCAAGAAAATTGGGAGTAGCTTTAAAGCCGGGGTCCTTAGTTTAATTAGTGACTTCCTGAATTATCCCTTAATTCCCTAGGTTGGTTGTTGGAGACCAATTGCTGGATACTTTTGATTATCTTATTGTAACTAGGTAAATTTTAGGACTCAGTCCAAGTAAGATTTGCTTCACCATATGAGGAATGATATAATTTCTTTTACCTTTCAGAGGCATTACTTATAAACCTCTCTTTAGGAGGAAAAAATTTCATTGAAGGATCCAATGCCACCATAACCTGTAAAGCTTCTGGGAAACCACCACCATATGTAGCATGGATTAGAAATGGAGTACGGAAAAGTTCAGGGAAGGAAGCTGTATCTTTGGAGTTCAATAATATAAACAGAACAGATGCAGGACAATATACATGTCAAGCCAATAACTCAATGGAAGTCACTTCCATTAACACAACAATTGTAGTTCACTGTAAGTATATTTTAACCTTAATTTTCTATATCTGAATTTAATTTAAGTTTACAGTGCAACTCCTGTTATTAGGGTCAGTTTCACAAAACTGACAAATCTGGCCAAAAGTGAAAGAAAACTGAATTCCACATCAAATCCTTTTTGGCTTTGTATGCATTGGTCCTAAGTACTGGTTGGGACACTTGAATTTCAGTGGAATTATTACTCACATTATTTTGCTTAGGAGGACATGAAAATGTTTTTACTAAGTTGTTGCTTCAGTTGGATTGTGTTAAACTCAGAAAATGGCTTAAGGCCATTTCTGAGTCAATTTTGTGACAACCCAAAATTCACTCCATTTAACTATAGTGCACAAGGCTAGTGCAAAGGGTCTTGGTTGAAGCTTGATGGAAATCTGAGAACTGGCCAAAATTCCATGTGTCAGCTGATAAATTGCACATTTCAGTGTTTTACTGATAGCTGAGATAAGTGGATAAAAGCAAAAATGGGCTAAAACTAAAACCACATGCTTAAAATTTGTGCACATATTTGCATGTGTGGCATTCAAAAAGATATACTATCTAGGGGCCAGAATCCATTTTATAATTCATAATTTGAAGGCCTTGCCACCTTATACTAAATACTTGAGTGCTAAATAACACAAAAGTGATGGACTCTACTACTGCGTGATTACAACCTTCACTTTTTTCCATCTAAAAACTGGGAAAGGAAAGACAAATGCTGTGCTTTGATAATTGATTTCCGTGACTTTCTGGTTTGGGAGGTAGTTTGTAGAGTTGAATTGAGAATTAGTTATGAGTTAGGAAGGCATTTTTATATGTCAGGATGTGCAAATTGAGGTCATGTGACCTACCATATGACCCTGGAGGAGTCAAAATAGCCTTCTAAAATTGTTGTAAGAATATCTATACATCTTCTATGGCATAAATTTATGAAATGTCCCTTAGTATTCTGCTATTATCTATGAAAGGGTTGCCCAGTCCACAGTTTCAGCCAAATGTTTGTTTATTAAGCTTAAAGCAATGAGATAAAATTAATATCATTTTCGCCCAATTTACGATTTGACATGAAAAAGAAGGGCAGTCAGGTTACCACTGTTTGTGGCCATTTTTATGTTTTTGTGAAAAAAAACTTCTGACTATATCATTAGCTCTTAATGGCAAGAAGCCAGGTGTGCTCAACTTCTACAAATTATGTCACATTACCAAACATGTGACCTCCAAGGGGCCTAAATCTGCCCTCTTGCCTTAAAGTGCAATCATACTTATGTCATCCTTCCAAATCTTGTATTTGCACTACCTCTTACCTCAGAGTGATACATATTGCAACTAAAAAACACAATATCATAACTTATTTTGGTCTGTTGAGCTTTTCCATCGTTAATCAACAGAAAGCTATCCTCTTAAGTATGGATGCCTCATATGTCAACTATTTAACAGTTCCTCTTCAAAGATACTCTCTTCACAGCTTTCTTCTGAGTCACTGAGAAGGTTTACTGGTGCTAGTGCTTTTGTGATTGGCTGTGGTACAAGAAGCTCCCTGTTCTTCATCCATCCATGACCCTCTGTTGATTTAAGATCCTGCATAGCTTCAAGGGCATGACTCCACATGAATGCTTTGTAGTTTGATTGCTTCAGATGTTGAAGTAGACAATCAGTTGTTGGTGGAAGCATTTCGTTTTTTTCGCTTATTCTGGCAGAACATGTGATAACATAATTCATCTGCAATGCTTGTCTTTTTGCAGTCATGTAAAAGCTGGAAACAAAGGTTTCACTTTTGCCAAATCTGCAGAAAGCAACCAAAAGGAAATTGCATTGGTTTACCTAGAGTCAAAAACATAGCATTCATTCAACATACATCAAATGCAACAAATGTTGATTGCTACAGCTCTAAATTTCTGGTAATGAAACTATAAACCAATGGTGGGAATAAAACATGCTGAATTAAATAATTCAAGCCATACCTTTTTTTTTGGATTTGCAAGATACTTTCCCCATTGTCTTGGTACTGGAGTGGCAAGACCTCTGATTTGCATTTTGAGGCCAATGAATGTTCCCCTTTGCTGACGCCCTCCTTTCGTGAAGTTGCTCAGTATTGGTTAAAGACCACATAGACTTGCAGACAGTTGCTAGAAAAGAGGAGGGAACTGAAGATGTTGAAATATTTTTGTAAGAATTCACCAAAGGTATCTGCTCCAGAAGATTTTGTCAACTGTAGAACTGCCATATGCCATTGATAACAACAACCTGTGGATTTGTCAATACTGTAAGCTGCTGAAGAGAAGAGAGCAAAGTGTGCTCTTAACACCTTTTCTAAGACTTCCATTATTAGTAAGTGAATATGGGATTGAAGACAGGTCAAAGCTCAGCACATCTTTCAGGCAGATTGGATGAGATGAGGAGCTTGACAAACAAGTCCTTGTTGGCATTAACAGTAGTTAGCTTATTGCTGGATTTGACTCCAACCTTATTTGCACTGCTAAACCTTGGATCTTGATGTTCGGAATTGGCTCCCAGAAAACCTTAATGGGGAAAGAAAATATAAAGCTGTGTGGTATATAAAGCTTAAATCGCTAAGTGGAAAATTGTGGGTTTGAGTGAATGAATTTATATCAGCGGATGTAAATTGACAACTTCTGCTTAAGTGAACTCTTCATTTCTTCAGTTTGTAAGCCATATGATAAAGCCAATGAGATCATTCAACTTTCTTCATTGAGCCCGTGGCAAATAGTTGCTTTAGTATTATTGCTAGAGTGCTTTCAAATTATGTTGTAAATTTGTTTTGTAAATTAAAAATTGTACAAATTGTTCTGCTACAATAGCTTGGATTACTTGTATTCTGATAAGCAGCCATTTTTTATTTATATATTTATATTTGAAATATTTTGTAGGAGAAACATTGCCTCTATTTAAAATTTACTTTCTGAGGGTTTCGTAATTTTTCTCCTGATGATCATGTTTTAACATCTTGCTGCAACTCACACGGCTGGAACTTGATACTTGCCATTTGCGGAGGTCATCTTGGTAGCTGGAATTACAAATGAGGGAGGTCTGCTTTGTTTTGATCTAATGGTATACTATTAATTGAGTAGTAAGTTCTGATAATTAATTGTAACCCTAATGTTTTGAATTAAAGACTGTAGCTGCTGTTAATTGGCTGCTAACAAAAATTGACTGTAGTTTCAATCTTCGTGTTTACATCTTTCATTCTGGGATGACTGACTCATCTACTGTGATAGGAAAAATGTACACATGGTCAGCCAATTTTGGTTTATGAATCCATCTCAGTGCTCTGAACTTCTCCCTCAAGGGATTTTATTGGGAACTAGTAGAAATTTTGAAATTGTAACCTTGAGCTTCCAAATAGATACATGTACATTGTTTAAGATCATTTTGACCAAATTTAATTTTGATGGCAAGTAAGTTACAGCTAAGTTTGTTTTACAGTGCAAGCACTTGAGGGACTTTAATGCAAAACTTATAACGGTGATGACAACAAGGACATTGCAAAACGAAAGCTGTAATGGGCAGAATAACAGTTCAGCACATGCCTTTTAAAACTTTGTACATTTCTTAGCTATCTTCTGACAAACAACAGTGTGAAATCACAAAAATTTGCATTGTCTGTGAATGAAAACCCCACGGCAAATAATCCGCATCCGTCTGGAACCCAACGTGGCTCACATACATTATCCTGAATTTAAAGTGAGACATCATAAGAAACCGTGAACACATTCAGCCATTCATGTATGAAATTCCAACTAAAAATCTAAATCCCTTTTTAATTGACATCTACCATAGCATTGCTAACTGCCAAAGGTCCATAGTACTGTCTGCAAACTTCTGAAATAGAAAGTCAGACTGCCTTGGTACATTTCAAACTCATGAAGTTAACCTGTGTACCTCATGATCACGAGATTGTTTTTGATGAGCTGTCACAATACAGATTGATGATTGGACAGTTTTTACTCCTTGGGTATTATTAGTCAACTTAACAAGTTAAAAGGTAGCTGATTGGCTAGTTTTGTACCAATCAGTTCATTCCAGATTCTCTTTTTGTGTTTTTAGCCTGTGTTGAAGGGACATAGCTTGTTTTCTTGATGTTTTTAATAAACTTCCTAATCATAAATGGCAGGAGGCAGACCGGTTGCCTACAGACAAAGTGCAGCTAAGGAGTTGAACATGGGGCAACCAATAAGATTGGTGGATGACTTGCTGCAATTTTCCTTTCTAAAAGCATTAGATTTCTTGCCCATCAGGGCACTGCATCAACCGATATGAGATTAACCCACACACAAGATTAATACTTCCTCATTGCATTATCATACCCCCTCTAGACTTTTACAAGGGGTTATGATTAACAACAGAGGAAATGTGTGAGTCCTGAAATAAACAGAGATTAAGATTTTGATTTTGATTTACATTTTTAGACAAACCTGAAGGTGCAAGGCTCACTACCAATGCTTCACAAAATACCATCATTAAAGGAGATACAGTTACATTCAAGTGCATAGTTATGGCTGCTGTGCCACATGTGTCAATTTACAAGTTGTACTTCAATGGCTACCTCCTCAGTAATAACAGCAACAGTGAGTATACTCTCAATAATGTCAACCGATCTCAGCACCATGGCGAGTACAAATGTGTCCCACATAATGCTGTAGGAGATGGAGTAGAAGCCACTGTGAGACTTAACATAGTTGGTGGGTAGAAATGTCTTTGAGCATTTTTAAGTACTTTTTACCTATTTACATTGCATCAATGAAACTTCAACACTCTGAATTATTACATCCCTGACTAGGGAAGAATAGAGACCCTATAGTAACAAGGTTGACATGTTGTGCCTGCCCCCCCCTCCCCTTTTTCCTGGGAGGCTTTTCCTGGGAGTAATGGGAATGAGTGGAGAGCGTGAGGTGAGTTAGGGGAAGGAGAAAAAAAAGTCCATCTGAAGAAGTGACTCCCTCAGCTTTCCACACAATGCTCCTTCCCAAGGTACTTTGGAAAAGGGGTGGTGAAGGATGCCTGTCTCAGAAAATTTAGCCAAGGCCTAATAGTAAATGGATACCTAATAGCTAAAGTTGTGCCTGATAGTAATGAACTGGTACTTAATAATGATGAACAGATGCCTAATAATGATGGGCTTGTGCCTAATAACAAAATGGCAGTTGCCTAATAATAAAAACCAATAACTTATTATGATGAACTTGTGTCTAATAATAACGAAACAAGCCTAATAATGGTTCACAAGTGCATCATAGAAACAAAGCAATGATTTGGCAGGAATGGCACCCCATGGTGCTTGCCAGGCTGAAGCAATTATCCTGTGTCCACCAAAGACTGTAAACTTATGCTTTTCATCAGAATATTTGCTTTTCATTGGAATATTTTAAAACTGGTGCAAATTATGATTAGCTGACAAAGTGAAAGTTTGTTTCCTTTTTTTTTTTTTTTTTCAATATTTTTGTAGTGTACATTTTTACATTTTATAATCTTATCTCTAGTGTCTTTGTCTCTATCTTTAGTGTATGAAGGGGATGATTTTGAACCAAATCGCACTCTAATGTTATGGTTTGAAAACTCTTTTGTTCCTCTCCTCTTTTCCAGTTCCTGTCCAGTTCACAGAAGTGCCACAGAATATAACAGTTAACACTTCAGCTCCTCTGTTTTTGAGCTGTGATGCCTCTGGTTTTCCTGAACCTAAGATAAGATGGGAAAAATCTGGGATTAAGTTTTCAGACACCAAACAGCTGATTATCTCTAGTAGTAACAGGAATGATGCAGGAGAATATGTTTGCATCGCAAGCAATGGAGTGAGACAGGAAAAGACAGTAAGAGCTTATGTCACTGTGCAATGTAAGTCTTTTTTTCAATATGTCATAAAAAGCTGCCACAGCTGTTGAATAAATGATACAGTCAGACTTATATTAAGCAGCATCATATTAAGTGGTCACCCTGTATTTAGTGGTCAGTTGTCAGAGTCCCAAATTTTTTTCTCCTTAATTGTTGTAATTTTCACCTCTTTATAGTGGTCACCTCTAATAAGTGGTCGTGGTCACCGTGACAACAGCCTGTTTGTGTTGTCTTCCACCTGTAATGAATGGTCACATAAAGTGGAACGACTCAATTAAAACTAAGGATGACTTTCTTTGCGTAAATTCAATCCATGTTTAAAACAGGTTTCATTATTGTACAAAATAACCAACTGTCCAACTATGGCAAGATTTTTTAACTTGATCTGTGCATTATTTGTACGCCCAGGTAAAAATATAAGGTGGGATCCCGCCAATCCCACCTGGGATCCCAGGTGTGTCCCAGGTGGGATCCCGGGTGGGATTATGGAACATCCTGCATGGGATCCCACCTGGGATTATGGAACATCCCGCATGGGATCCCACCTGGGATTATGGAACATCCCGCATGGGATCCCACCCTGGGATTATGGAACATCCCGCATGGGATCCCACCCTGGATTATGGAACATCCCACATGGGATCCCACCTGGGATTATGGAACATCCCGCATGGGATCCCACCTGGGATCATGGAACATCCTGCATGGGATCCCACATGGGATCCCGCCAATTGAAGTTGGGATCCCACCTTAACTTCCTAATAGCATCCCACCTGGGAAAGCACATCGCGGGCGGGATTAAACCTAGAATCCCACCAATCCCTATTGGGATCCTGCCTCAAATTTCAGATAGTTTCCCACCTGGGAAATCATATCCCAGGTGGGATTGCATCTGGGATCCTGCCAATCCCAGTTTAGATCCTGCATAAAATTACAGATGGCTTCCCACTTTCAGAAAAATCCTTTGAGGGATCCTGTTTATCACTGGAGACCACATATTTATGAAATGTACCAGATGGGATATTTTATCAATTCCTTTGGTAACCTAATCCTTAAAATTAAGAGGATAAAATTTTCCAGGTGAGCTATAGACCCCATCAATCCACTGAGGGTCCAAAACTTTCCAACTAGCTGTAGAACATACTGACACCTCTAATGGGATCCCATTGTCTTACCAAGCTGTTGATCATAAATGATTCAAACAGTACATGAATACACAGACTATATGTGATAAAGATCTCATAATTTATTTGCAATGAACCAGCATGTGTTTGACTTGTTTCATTAACAAATTTCTTAACCGAACATTTTTAAAGAATAACAGCACAACTCAGCATATTACTTTTTCTTCATCATTTAAGCAGACCATCTACAGTGTAATAAGGCTCAACGTTTAAAAAAATTGGCTGTTGTGTATCAAAGAATAGAGGAAAGACAAAACCTCAATAATGCATGTTATCAAAATTTTGACAAAGGTACTGATTGAAAGTCTGCTCTCTCTTCAGTCGAATTTTTCAAAGCAAAGCAAGGTCAGAATGTTCCCAAATGTGATTAAAGTAATCTTGAAACCTTACTCATACATTTATTTCATTGTAAAGTGTAAGCGTAGGAAACTGCAGCATGCAAGTGACTAATTCGATTCTCAGAATTATTTGAGTTTCAGTTGCGCTGAGCGTTAGGTAAGCTTAATTCAAGCCGTTATTTCTATTCTTTGATAAGATTTTGATCACGTAACGAATATGGCAATTTGTACTCACCACAAACTTCTAAAAATCCTAGCTTTAAATGGCCACTCGATCGTTGTTTGAACCAGTCGATATGTCAACTGTTAATTGTCCCTTCTTTTAATTCCACGGCGTCAACGACTTTCTTTTCATTTAAAACACTCACGCTGTTCTCGTTTTCCCATTGAACCACAATAAAACCCATCTTTAGAAGTGTTATATTAAGCAAAACAGTTGAGAAAAGAAACAACTTGAAGCAAGAGCGGTTAACCGATGAAAAGTACATTCAAAGATGAGCGCCAATTGGAGTTTTCTTTGTTTCCGATCACGGGCATGATCACGTGGACCTTTTAGCAAAGAGAATCCGCTGGCTTGACCCATTGCAGTCTCAAGAGAAGCACGCAACATTATTCTGTCTCTTCTGCCCGGTTCTCCTCTCTTGGATGGTGGATACCTTGGATTCATGTTTTGATGATGACATAAATAATGATGTGAATTCACTCTATGTAGAAATAATCGACAAGAATCGAACAAGAATGCACGATTTGTGGCCGAAAGTTTTCGAGGAAAGAAAGACTCGAAACCCACTTGAGTTATGTTCGCGGCGAAGGTGAGAAACAACACAAGCCAATCACATTAGGAAGTATAAGAGATACCTAGATGATTCCAGTGTACCAGTACCCAAATCAACAAGGCTTGACCACAACAAGCGTTCAACACGGGTGAAATTTCCGCACAGCCCCATACTTCATTATGCATTCAGTTCTTGGATAGAGATAACAATAACAAAAACAGTACATTGCCATTGGGAAAACATATTTGTTTTACAATAGTGTGGGGCTGTGCGGAAATTTTACCGCAACACGTTCCAACACAGCTAGCCATCTCGATTCCTCAGTCGGTCTTTCCACTGAACTAGCAGTGGTGCCAACAGAGTCAAGTGCGTCTCATAACGGAGAAAATATTTGCACGAGAGACAGAAGCAACTACATGCGATTACAGAGGTGCATTGGAATTCTCGTCTGCAAATGGTTATGCACAGTCCGAAGCGTTCCCGAGCTTGGAAAGGGGTGGAGAGAACGAAGATACAAGGTAGTCATTTTATACTACACGTAGAATTTTATACCAGACCTACAAGCTATAGAAAAATTTTGTTGATCGCTGACTCAGAGAAGAACAACAAGTAAGCTTTAGAGCTGTTATTATTGAACTGTGACTTGTACTTTTCATTTGTATGTAAAGAAAGAATTGTATTTTGCACCAAAAATATAAAGAAGTAATATTTTTTAGGAGGTCCAGTGATTGGGACATTTAAGAAATTAAGTTATGAAAAAAAACCCGGTTTTTATTTCTCACTACTAACAAGTCTTGTTTTAAAAATATTTTCAGATCAGAGTTTCAAATAAAGCAAATTGAAGAAGACATTTAAAAGGTGTATTTTCTCGAAGGGAACAGTGACCACCTCTGTCTTGTCCGCATGCCAAATATTTGCGGAGTGTGTGGATGATCCATAAGTATTGGAACTCTCACAAAAACGTTTTGTAAGAATAAAAACAGCAAAACAATATTTTTGTAGGTGGGATATGTAAATCCCGACCAGGATCCCGGGTAGAATGCACAGGTTCCACCTAAGATCCCGGGTGGGATGCAGGAATCCCGCATTAAATGCGGGATCCCAGGTGAGATCAAATTTTCATCCCAGGTGGGAAAGGTGGGATCCCACCACCTAAGGCGGGATCCCGCCATTCTCACCTGGGATCCTGGGTGGGATTGCCAAGATCCCACCTATATCCCGCCTGACATTTTACCTCTTAGGTGCAGTTGGATAATAAATATATGTTAATCATAGGCCGGAAGGTCAGTATTGGGGAAAATTGTGCCCAAAGTCTTTAGTACTGCCAAAGGGGCAGTACACAAGACAGACACAAGACACACAATTCAGACCAACCTAGACCGGTTAAGAACATTTTTATTTTTTTCTTGAAGTTAACAAAATACTTGCCGAAAGAACATGAGTTGATTTAGGGCTGTAATTATGGCAAGATCCTCCATAAACTGAACAAACCTTGAGCGAGTAAGTTGTAGTTAAAATGGAGGTAATGCAAATTAAAGAGAAAGGCTTCACCAAAACATTGTTATTTGCATTATGATGTAGGTGATTTATAAGGCTTCCAAACAAACTTTGAAACATTATTTTTACAAGTATCTGTCACTATCTGACACCTGTCAATTAGAGAGCACTTGGAAAAAAAGGGGACATACACTTTCGAAAAAAAGTTCATTAACTCTCACAACATTTTTTTCTTCAAAAACAGTCAATGTTCTTAGGTAAAGTATTATTCACCTTCATCAACAACTAATGTACAAAGATTTACCTCTGTTCAGTCAGTAAATGACAACAAAAATCAGTGCAAGTAAATTCAAATGTATGTTTTGAAGTTGTGAGAGTTTGCTCGTTTGTTTGCTGCAATGGGCGTGTGTAAATCTAGTCTTTCTTCCACCCAGAAACTAAATTCAACTGAGACACTTTTACTAGACACAACAAGAGTCAATACGACCTTTTCTCAGTGAGTTTCTTTCAATTTGGTTTCTGCTCTGCAATTTACAGTACAAATGTCCAAATTAAACGGACTTGGAAAGACTTATTGAAAGCGTATTTGTAGCAGAGCTGAAATCTTTACTCACCCATTCACAACGAACAAGAAAGAATGCACATAATACATAGATTTAGCCAAGCCTAAAAGCAGAGCTTCAGTAAGTTTATTTTCTAGCCCTTCACTTTATTAAAGTCCTCTGCAGTCGTTGTCAAAGAGGTTATTGAGGGGGCCAGCTGGGGTGGGGTATGGGAGAAAATTGGGGTCTGAATTGAGGGATGGTGTTTTCACAACTTAACAAAGTGTCCAGCATATGTGCTAGTCAGCAATATTTTTAAGCAAATGAAGACCTCTGTTGATATTCCTGATGTTTTGAACAGATTTTCGAGGATAGGGAAAGTTTCCTTCTTCAGATGTAGTGTATGATGTTAGTATCAGTTGAAATGATATTCTATTGAAATGAATTAAAATATTGGTTTGCGAAAACGAGCCAAAATTAAAGAAACGACCATAAACGACTTCGAGTTAAGATATCAGCGTTCAATTGTACGGTATTCACCTGAGAACAGTGAGTCGGGGAAACAGTACTCCAGAAGTGTATGGGCTTTTCTTATATCTTCTCTTGGTGTCGCTTGGTATGACTGTTCGCTCTGCCAATTTTTCTCCTATGTGTCAACCTTCTCTAGAAAGCATTAAACACATAGATGTTTAGTAAATATATCAAGTACACCAAAGGTACCATTGGTTTTTTCTCAAAAGTCCATTTTCACTTTGTAAAAGCTCTTCCAAATTCGAAACATTCGCCATCTTGAATGACGCCATCTTTCCTGTGACGTCACGGGTGGAACCTCCAAAGTTTCGTTTTGTGATCGCGTGAGACACGAAGGAGTCTTTTCCACAGCCGTTGTTTGCTGGTCTCATCATGTTTTTTTACTTACAGTTTGTTTCAATACATTCAATTTTTTCATAATGGTAAAACGTTGTGTCGTCCAGTTTTGTACTGATTCAAACAAAACTGGGCGTACAATGCAAATATTTCCAAATGACGCAAATTTGAAGCGACAATTTGTGAAATTTGTTCTAGTGAAAATAGCCGATTTCTTGGAGCCGTTCGAACATTCTGTTGTTTGTAGCAGTCATTTTTCTTCCTGGTGCTGTACCGACAATTCAGACCCTACCAGAAGCAAATAATTCGGAAGTATGAAAACGACCCATGCAGTCCGTACAGTTGAGCTCTTCAAAAGTTAGAGGTCAACAGAGAAAGTACAAAATCGATTTACATGAAAACGTTTCGTTAATTAAACAACAATAGCTTTACTGGTTCTCTAAAAACATCTTTTTTCTCATCTAATGAATGATTATGGGGAAGCCAGTTGTTCGGGAGCCAGCGCTGAGCCCATAAAAGACAATGACCTGTCTGAATCTTTGCATGAATTCGAAACACGCGTCAAAGAAAGAGAATTCCTTGATGTCGGTGTGTAATAACGTGATCTGGAATTTTGTTGGTTCGATATAAAGAATTTTATACAGGATCCCATAATCAACCCTTATGTTCTATAAGGGAATCCATGCCAGCCCCACTTGTTGCTTCCTTTGAGAAACCCTGCAGAGAAACAGTAAAAGAATTTGTGTCACGGTTTTCACAGCAGTGAAAGTACATTCAGAGGTCAGTAGGACAATATTTATTTTGAGTACAACTTAAAAGATCCTAATTTCAGCATGCAAAACTATCTTTTCAGTATTTCAAATCGAATCAAACACAAACAGGGTTGGATAATTATGAAGGCCACACCAGGAAATGTACATGGTACAACTTGTTTATCGATGGAAATGCTTCGGAGATGAAGGAAACCAATACATAAGTATCTCATAAAGAACGGGCACAACCGCCAGTGCAGTAACACACGAATAACTAAGATCTGCATTAACATGTACCTTTGTTTCTCTCAAAGGTTTTGCGGTTTTAATCCAATGTAAGACGATCCAAAATCCGCTAGAAAAATGTTTCGGACTTTGTTTACCGCACAAGATGGCACAGCTATCCTGAAGTGTTTGCCCAAATATAACCCCAACACTGACGAACAAGCTATCCGTAGGCAATTTAGCGAAATTTCCTACCGGGAAAGAAGTGAAAAACAACTAGCTGTAGTATTGTATTATTAAATCAATGGCAGAAACAACTCAAGCAAATCGAACTCAAAATGTAACAAAACAGATGAAACAGAAAACATTTAGCTTACTCGTTACCGGTGTGATTATCTGTGCCCTACGGCTGCCTGTACGCGTAATAGGCCGTCTCCAGCACCCAGAAATCGACTGAAAACCTGGATGCTCAGCGATACAACTTATCTGGATTTCAGGCCCTTGCTCATATACTTTTTGTCACAATTGCCCGATTTCCTTACAACAAACACTTTCATGAGTTGTCGGAGTTGGTTGACAAGTTCCACACTCACGCCTTTGATAATTTTGTACAAAACACACTCAGAAGCTCAGGTTTTAAAAATTTCTGTTGTATTCTTTTAGATTGTACCCTTGCTTTATTGGATTTTCATGTCAAATAAATTTCACAGTAAATTAAACACCAGTTTGAGTTTCCGAGGAGGTCGCATCGCTGTCAACATAATAATTTTTCCAAGCCCTGAATAGGCGAGGAAAAAATACAAGCAATGAGCAAGATTTCCGCTCGTGTTATGTATTAAACCATCGAATGAGAGATTAATTATTCCACTATTATTTTCAGTTTTTAGTATTTTAACTTTTAGTGTGCGAATTACATCCTACCGCTTTATCTGTGCATCGTATCTATTTCATAAGATATGCGCGAAAGATGGAAATAACAAAATCTAAAGCATTCAATTCCTTTGTGTTCTTTTGTGCTTAAAAGTTCGCTTCTTTAAAAGTCAAATGTAAAAAACGAAAAAAAACAAACAATGTTTGGATCGTTCAGTGCTGCCAATATGTTGCGACGTATTTTTGCCTTGTTTTAAAATGTAATACTGTGGCATATTTTGCCTTCCTCATTACTTTATTTGGTAAAATGACACAGTAGTGGAATGATAAAGCTCATTAATGTTCTGATTCATATGAAGTATCACCAATTAGTTATTCAATTGCTTATTGCATTTTTACTCATTCTTAGACCCGTCCACAATTCAAAATGTCACCACGTCATCTAAGAAGTCTTGGATTGGCCAGACAGTGACTTTGAAGTGTCTTTCTGATGGTGTTCCTACACCAACACTCTCTTGGTACAAACCTAAAGGAAGTGGAATAAACAATGTCACAGCCAGAGAAAACGAAGTACAAGTGCCACTCAAGAGTGATCAAGATTTTGGTCACTACAAGTGCATTGCTGCCAATGGACTTCCTCCATCTGATGAGAAATTAATAAAGATAAATCAGATAAGTAAGTAAAAAAGATCAGTGTATTGTGATAAGAAGAAAACTATATATAAGGTCAGCATTTTCTTTTGCCTTTGCTCATTATCACTGTTTCAGTTGCAGTAGAAGTAAATACCACATTTTCTTACAAAGTACTCGACAGAATAGCTCATTCACTTAGTACATCTCATTCGATGATTTAACATATAATAAGTGCGGATATTTTGCAAGGCTTATAGGCGTGTGGAAAAAAATAAGCTTATGTTAAACCATCGAGTTAGGGATTTATCATTCTACTATTCTTTCATTTACTAAAAATTTCGCCGCCTAGATTTCGACATACATCCTTCGGCCTTATCTGAGCGCTCCGCTCGCATTTTTCTCCTCTTTAGCTGCGTTTGACCTACACATATTTTTCGCGTTCGTTACCCAATGAGGTATAACGGCGTAATAGTGGAATTATGCTAGATATTGTTAGCCTGATCTTTTAGTGGAAAATACACCCAAATTTATAAAAAAAAAGGTTTAAAGTAAACTGTCGACACCTTGCCCTTTGGTAACATTAAACACGTCACAAAGAGCATTGAACTTCAGGCAGATTGATGACATCTTCCCATGCGGGTATCTATAGGAAACTTCCTCAACCATGGACTATAAATTTTTTCACTTTTTGTGAGTCTCTTGGCTGACCGTATCCGGTAGCTACATTTATATTCATTAATTACATGTTAACGCACTTAGCGAATGAACTATGGGGATTTACCTGCACGAGTTCACGGACTATTACACCACGATAATGACGTCAAGGAGGTTGTTTCGTCACAACACAGTATCACGTGGTAAAATCATCTAATCAGAAAATCGGAATTCGAACAGTGTATGAAAGTTGAATAATAAACTGTGAGAAAACGTGGACTTGCATTCATCCTTAGTGTTGTGACAAAACTCAAAATAATCTCTTTCCTTATGGCACTATGTAGAGAAACCAGGGAAAGCATCCATCAAATCAGAATCAGTCATTCAAGCAACTTCTATAACAATACAATGGACTGCACCAGCTGATGGAGGAGGAAGTCCGATTACAGGATTCCAAATGATCTTACAAAAGGATGGAACTGAGATAAAAAAGGTTAATATCACCGATCCTGGGACGACAAGTTATTCGTTTCGTGGTTTGGAGAAAGATACCAACTACACAGTGAAACTGTTTTCCAGAAATTTTGTGTTCGAGGGAGATCCTACTGTATGGAACATTAAGACCAAGTTTGAAGGTGAGGAATCAAAAGTGATATCGTGACTGAGCACTTTCCACCAATCATTTCTTCGCCAACTTAGATTTGTTGTGAGTAACCCAGTTTTAACAACGTCATCTGCTTGCTGCATTATAAGATTTTGGATTTTCAGCGTTTGTCCCCTCCTTTGTGGCCAGTTTCCTTTCCCTTTGTGATAATTGTTTTAGAGGTACCTACGTTTGAAGAAGCATAAGAATAAACAATGAAAAACCAATGATCGTAGGTGAGAACAATAGACAACCTACGCGGTTACGTTCCGTAAATGTTACCTGATTTATCAAGTATTGTTTGCCTTGTCGTTTTTTTTATTTTTTTATTTTCTGTTGTTCACGTTTGAAAATCTGCTATATGAATCAGCCACAGCCTCTACATAGGGACCTTTAGGTTAGTTGGATACATTTTTTCCTAAACTCTTACTGACCATAATCAGAACGCCCAATAACCAACTATCCCTTTAGACAGTGAGACGATTTCCACACATCGTTTGACCAAAGAATTGAAGTTTGAAGAAATAGGCCTTTCATGAATGTCGCTTCTAATATGCAAATATTATGGGGAAATCTGGTCAAACAGTGTGTGGACGGCCTCGAAGAATCCTTCGTATATTTTCTTTAAGATGAGAAATAGCTTATTTTCATTTTGCAGGGATAAGCCCAAACCAAAACAATTAAGGTTGCCGTTTTCAAGAAAGTTTCTTTCGAATATCATCCGGCACATATCTCACTCAACAAAAAAAGTATTGTGGTAACAGGTGTGTATTTAGTAACTGAAGTTGAGCAGCCGTAATATGGCAATGAAGTTCGTCGCACCTGTTATCGCTTAAGCGCTTCTTGTCATTGCCTCCTCGGTTGGCAAACCCCTGAAGAAAAAAGCTTGTTGTCTCGGCGGAAAAACCCACGCCAGCTTATATTTGCAGAAGAAGAATCGTAGGCCTATACTTAATCATGCACGATGTCAAACTTTTCAAAAACGGAAAGTAGTTGCACACGAACTGAGATCCTTTCTGTAACAACGTGACACAAACGAACGGTGAATTGTGACGTCATCTATGCATCAGTCCTTCATTTGATCACGTTTAAATAGCAATTACAATGTCAGTAGAAGTCAGTGTATCGTTCAAATTCACCATATAAATGCAGTATTTGTTTTAGGCAATAACCGACCATCGTTTTAGGCTTCTCATTATCACTTTTTGTCCTTTCAAATTATTTTGAATTCATCTCAATACTTAACTTAATTTACCCTAAAGTGGAAGGAGCCAGAAAGTAAAGGGAAAGTTATAACCATGTACACAGTGTACCAAAGAGTAGTGACTGATGGGAAAGTGGGACATTGGATAGAAGTAAGGAGAATCAGAGATGTTTCTGTGAGAGAATTGAAAATAGCGTTGGAGAGAGGAAAAGTGTATCAGTTTGCCATTACTGCAACTAATGAGTGTGGTGAAAGCCTGAAACAAGAGAGAGAAAACATCCAGCAAGTCAAGGCAGAAGGAAGTATGTTCAAATGAATCTTATTTTCCCCTTTCAACGGTTTATCCTTTTCTTTACTTAGTTTTCAAGGACTCTCCGTGTCATGAACATCGAGGTTTTTACGGGTGAGTTCTTCGCTTGCAAGAACCTTAATCAATGAGAAAAATTTTACTTACGTCGCAGTTGATATATGTATGCCAACTGCAAATATATGGCGTATCTATTAACTGAGATTTTAATCATTGGCTGGCACACACAAATATTTTAAGTCTGACACATGCTGCTCTGAATCTGGTAAGAGAAGTCTGCAACACTTTCGTTTAATCTTCTTACATTTAAATTAACTGCTTTTTTCTTTCCTTTGCCGCCATCACTTAGCTGATGCATCTCTCCCACATCAAAAAATTTCACTCTCCCACACTGAATTCCGAGAACTCTTCTGTCATTTTCACCACCACGGCACTTTATTCTTCATACCGATGAAAGCGAACTTGGCCTCCTCTGCGCACCGTAATTTCGACACCAGATTACTGAACCGCGAGAACTCAGAATTGTCGGCAATTTCGCTTTAGCTTAATTAAGAATGTATGGTCACGCTGCCTCACGCTGCGAAGAGAGAGGTTGTCGATCTTTTCACAGGTTTTCTTCGGTGAGGCTACAGAGCGTGACGCAAACTTCCTGTCTCAAGGTCATGAAGGGTATTCATTTTCTTAGGTCTTATGTCTTAGTTTTCGGGGATCTTCGTTTTTTTAGCTACAAACGTAGTTCACTTTCTCTTTGTTGATAATCTCTTTTCAGTCTCTTTTCTGGAGCTCTTTGTATTCTCTTCTCACATTGGTCTTCGCTAGATATTCGCCATTCTACTTTACCCTTTTCTTGTTCTCTATCGTCTTCCCCTCGCTGTGTTCTGCCTATTCTTCGCCCTATCAAACCCCATTTCTTTTTGTTCTCGACTCGCTCCACGCCTTTTAAGTTCTCTCTCTCTCTCTCTCCCTCTCTCTCTCTCTCTCTCTCTCTCTCTCTCTCTCTCTCTCTGTCTCTGGTCCCTCTCTCTCTCTTTGGTCCCTCTCTCTCTCTTTGGTCGCTCTCTTTGGTCGAAAGGTTGAAAGTGACTATTCTTTTTAATTTAGTACAACTATCAGAGGAGTTTGACACAATAGAGAAAACTGTGGTGTGAACAATCATAATTGGCGACATAAAGAGAAGATATAAGAGAAGCCCGTACGTTTCTGGCGTATTGTTTCACTGACTCACTCTTCTCATTTATACCCATCTATTAGTCGACCGGTAATCTCTTAACTGGAAGTTGCTTATGGTCGTTTCTTTCAACTCTGACTCATTTTCCCAAACCAAAGTTCACAATAACGCTCAATGAAATATCATTTCAGCCGATGCTGACATCATACACGACATCTGAAGAAGAAAACATTATTTATTCTGAACCTGTGCGCACTCTGATTGCCTTGCATCATGGTCGCAAAAGTAAAACTGAAGCCCCGTTTAAACGGTCATGATAGTTGACGATAGTGTCAACTATCAAGCGCGTTTGAACACGAACTGTCATGTTCTATCATCGCGTTTCATCAAAAGTCATGTAGTTTGGACATGTCCAAATTCGAGATGATAGTTAATGATAGTTTTAACTGTTTGAACGAGAGAAGGATAGTGAATGATAGTTGTTAGGTCAGCAGTTTTGCCCAAAAACGGGCTCGAACCGAAATGGCAACGGTAAAATGACTAAAATAGCCGTCGAAATTTCCCAGAATGTCTCGTAGTTAATTCCTATCATTTCCTGGTAGGCTTCAGTATCTTTAACTTGTAACTTCTTGACTAAAATTTCAAGTGCCGCTAAAATTGCTGACCTCAGCGCGCACCGTATTTGTGTACAATTACGCGATCTCATTGCGTGATATTTTGTCAACTATCATTGACTGTCATGAACCGTTTGAATACAAACTTGATAGTCAATGATATGAATGAAAGTTGCAACTGTCATTCAGTTGTCTATCATTAACGTTCGTGATCGTTTGAACGGGGCTTAAGTCATTTGCATCTTGTCGCAGTCGAGTGAACATCTTTGATGGAAGAGAGAGTAGCGAGAAATGTATATAATGGGAATTCACTGTCTGTTTCCGCTCCTTCGTTAAAAAGGAAAGTTAAAAAGTGTTGAAGGGCCTGTGGGCTCTCGTCATTCTTCCGCGACCAAATTCGTTCCTAGGAGGCAACTAAAGAGATTCAGAAAGAATCGAAACAGCAGTCTTGCTTAAGAATCTTCACGAACGGCAGCAATTACACTCCCAGCTGATGGCTGTGTGAATGATATCGAATTCAGAAATTGCATTCCTAGACGGGACTTATTTATAATAACAGGGAATCGACCCTTGACATGCAAATGTATTACAAAGAGATAGAGTCACCCACCAGGCGTAAATAGGAAGCTGGAATTTGAGGTCGCTACGTTGATCACTATATCAGTGCTACTTTTTCCACCAGAGAGGAACTCAGTCATTTTTTAATTGCGGTCAGTTACTTTCATTGAGCTCTAAAATAGATCTAGAAAATTTCTGACACCTCTTTGGCTTCTCTAGAAGTCAAAGTTAACAGATAAGAGTCTATGCATCAGTGGGTGTGCTACAGACCCACGATGTCTCGTAGTTTTGTCATCTTCAAATCTATCACATGCCAAGAATACCATTCCTTGTTCTCAGTGTCTCAGGCTTCATAGCCTATATATTGACAGTTCTGATTTTCCAAGATGTCAGAGGTAACACGCCAGTTCTTCTCCAACCTTTGTCATTCAAGGGAGTCTAAACTGATCGAAAGTCGGCATTCTTCAAACGTCACAGAAGGAAAAAAATGATCGTATTCCATTTTACCGGCAAGACCTGTCCTTCTAACAAATTTAAATTACTTCAAAATGATCCAAAAACTGGTATATTATTTTCGCATAAAACATAGACAACTATTTGGTCAGAAATACTTTCTAAATAAATGATCAACCCGAGGCTTTCACCTTGCGTGCATGACACAAAACTTTTCCTTTCATAAATAATGTTGAGACCAATGTCATCTATGTCATAACTTGCGCTTATTTCAAAAAGTTATACTTCGGCGAAAAAGGAAGACGACTAGGGGAACGATTCTGACAACACCATCGTGACGCAGAACACAAGAAAAACAATATCTCTCAAATTGGCCTTACATTCGTACATTTTAGGCCGGTGTTCTTTGTAAGTAAAGGCTGTTTTTTACACAGGAGTTCAAATGATAATTCTTGTGCAAACAAACAAACGTTCATTTTCAGTCGTATTTTGTTTTTTTCCCGGTTCAAACAGTAAGCACAGAAGTTTACCTGACAGCGACAATACAGGAGGACTGTAGCAGACGTTCGGAAGTTGCTGCGAAATTTCCAGAAATGGTTAGATAATCTACTTGATCCATATACTGGAGTTTATGGAATACTGCCATGAGATTTATCATGAAAAGTGAATCTTATTCAATCTGTTCTTGAATGAAATCGTAATATTTCTGTTAAAAAGATATTCTGAACGATCTTCAATATGTGACAAGCATTTTAATGTACGTTTTTTCTTGATATGTCCTTTTAGGCTTGTCAAATTGCCTTGAGGTTTGGCTGCTCATCCGCCAACACTGTGAACACCAGGTAAAGTACAGTTTGTTGTTCTACACTGAAACAACAAATGCAAACTCAAATTTGCCTTCTAGAAGGGGAGAGGAGCTTTATTTCAATGTGTTGTATTATAGCTGTAAAAGTGTTTTTTCTGCTCTAGCAAATCTTATTTAATACAAGATAATTTATGTTTGAAGCATATTGTCTTTAATGTATAGTAATATGTTGGCAGAGAATGGCATGAATTAATTTTATTTACCTTGGTTTATTACATTGGTTAAATCTCAATGTATTTTAACTCTTAAAAGTCACCAAAGTACGAATGTGTGCGATGATACTCTTTGCTCACCCCTTCCCCCTCCCCCCTTATCTAGGTGTGGCAGTGTTGTTCTTGACTTCATGATGAGGTTCAATCAAAATGTAGTCGTCAGCAATGTTTTGATTGTCCTGTCGGATGCTGCAAGGCAAGACAAATTCGGAGGTTTTAAAGTCAATCCAGACTCAATTAAACAAGTTTTAATACCCACAGAGGGCTCGGAAAGCACAACAAAAGGTAAATTTTACAAAGACATTGTTCAATGGTTACATGTATTCTTCCGAAGATGGACTGTTTATAATTGTATTCAGTATCTGTTTAATTAAACAACTTATTCTGTGACCTATACACTTCCAAGTTTTTGTTTTTAATGTTGTTGTTTTATTTAATTAAACAAAATCTTTTAAAAATTATTTTAGAGAGAGTAGCACCTTTATCTTCCTTTGTACCAAGCCAATTAGAGTTGACGTTTTTCGGTCATGAACCTAAGCTATGTAGTGAGAGCAGTGTATCGACCAGGATCAGTGTAAATGTTGTTTGAATGTTATTTTATCAAGCTTTGTAAAATGAATCATTTTAGGTCCTGAGGAATGTAACTGCCCATCTAACAACGTCTTGTTGGCCGTAATTGGGGTTCTTGCCTTCACAGTCCTTCTTCTAATTATTTACATAATCTGGCTACATAAGAAAGGTAGGTAAAAAATTCATAATCTATGTCAGAGGGTTTGGCTGCAAGACTCTTTTTTACGCAAAAGCAAATTTTTACCCACGTTTACATCATTTGTATTTTTTCCTTTCGTTCTTTTTCAGGCGCTGTAGGGAAACAGAGGTAATAATTTGCTGCTAGTTGGATTGTGTCGATGTAATGTGCCCGATATGGTTTCATCTTAACACAAAACTCCAATGAAAACTGATGAAATTCTTAGCGTTTTATAATTATTTCCATGCTTTCTCAACTATAGGACTTATGAAGATGAGAGACGTGTTTGCGACGTAAGTTACAGCTAAGACATTGAGGTCATGTTAGTGTAACCAGAAATTATGTAATGTTACTTTACCTCTACTTTCTATGAGAAAATAAACGCTTGCAGCAAATAGGGAGGAAAAAATTTGTAGTTCTACATAAAAAAATCATATTGCATCAGTGGCGGATGCAATGAAGTAAAAGAGGAAGTTAGGCTCGATAAGGTCTTTGTCCTGTGATCATGTCCTTTACCAAGCCACTCCATGGATTTTCCTTCGATTGTCCCCGGTTCAACCGCTTGGTTTCACTACATAGATCGCTAACTGGTCTGCACCCGGTTGATATTTGCTTTCTAAATAATAGATTTCGCGCATTTTGGCCTTCGTATTTTCTTGATGCCTTATTTTCTAAACGTGAGTTTAGGAGCTTAGTACAGCAAGAGTTTTTTGGTGCGTTTATTTGTCAAAATATTGGACTACCAATCGACAATTTTCACGTTGCAGTTTGTAGCTTCAGCGAATATGGTATGAGCCTCGATCACTCTATTGGACATGATAGTTTCAAAAGCAGAGAACAAAATGTTAGTGATAGTAAGGATAAGGGATTATAAACTATTTATAATCTCTTGTCATGGAAGAATATAAACGTTTGTCTGATTAAAATGGATAAACTGATTTTTATCACCATGTTTTATTACCATGTGTGACTTTCTACTGGAATTAATAACAGATTTGGGAATGAATACCTTAACGGTATGTTGATTTAATAGAACGAAACAGGATTAGAAGATATCGAACCAAGTCTGCCCGATTCAAGAAAACTCACTCAGCCTCCTGCGGAATACATGGATCTCATAGAAGTCAACAAAGATAATAGAAAAGCACAAAGTACCGCTCCAGGTGCTGATTACATGCCTCTTCATACGTTAACACGCTGCTGGGAAGTTCCAAGACATCACGTGACCATAGAAAAAATCATTGGTAAAGGTGCTTTTGGTCAGGTTGCCAAAGGAACAGCAGTAGGACTTCGAGGGAGTCCTGAAACGACCACAGTGGCTATTAAAATGCTTAAAAGTGAGCTCTTGTACTGTAAATTGAATGACAGTCTGGGCCTACTGGCATTCAGGAAATATTACCGGATTACTGTAGTTATTTAGCTATTTGCCATTTCATAAGTTATGTTGTTATTCCGACATTTCGCATATTATTCCCGTTAACCAAATTTTACTCCTTGTTTTTAATGCTCCAGCAAACGCTTCTGAATCGGACAAGAGAGATCTGATGAAAGAACTTGACACAATGAAACAGCTAAAACCACATCCTTACGTCATTAAACTTCTGGGATGTGTTACAGAATCTGGTATGCTTTAGTTATGCAGTATAATTTTGCTGTACACATTTTTCTTATGATTTACTCTGTGACGCTTTTTCGTCATCGTTAATTTGCCTCAATGGAAGAGTGACCACTTCACAATTGAGCACAACAAACAACCATCGCATAAGGTAATTTTATCTTGTTTTAGCCAACACAGACGTTCCTGGATTTACTGATAGACTAAGACCGAATATTTGCCACTGAACGGATCATTCTGTTGTATAAGCAAAAACGCTTTTTGTGTGGAAATAATTGGTCTGTAACTTCTTATCAGACCATCACATAGACCGTTTCTTGTTTTCATGCGATTTCTTCAAAAGTGTTGACCATGACTAGGGTATTCATTTATTTTAACTATTGCTATTTTTTTTAAAGAGAGTGATATATCAGTTAAATTGTTTAATTTCTTCAGAACAGCTGTTGGTTTTGATTGAATATGTACCTTTTGGGGATCTGCTGGGTTACCTGAGAAAGAGCCGTGGATTAAAAGACAGTTACTACAAAGACCCAGATATCAAACCACAAACAAATCTGACGTCACAGCAGCTGATAAAGTTTACTTGGCAAATTGCTGATGGAATGAGTTACTTGTCCTCAAAATCTGTAAGTTAATTAAAAACACAAAGGACAAACAATTCTAAAACCTTCTTGTGGGGTCTATCGTCATGTTAAGCTCTGTCTTGCATAGAATATTATGTCTTCACAAGATCACGCCCGGGAGATGCAAACGTATGATTGATAGATAGATAGATAGATAGATTAGATAGATTAGATAGATTAGATAGATTAGATAGATTAGATAGATTAGATAGATTAGATAGATTAGATAGATAGATTAGATATATAGATAGATACATATAGATAGATAGATAGATAGATAGATTAGGTAGAAAGATTAGATGGATAGATAGATAGGTAGATAGATAGATTAGATAGATAGATTAGATAGATAGATAGATAGATAGATTAGATAGATAGATTAGATAGATAGATTAGATAGATAGATTAGATAGATAGATTAGATAGATAGATAGATAGATTAGATAGATAGATTAGATAGATAGATAGATTAGATAGATAGATTGATAGATTACATAGATAAGATTGATAGATAGATCACATAGATTAGATAGATTGATAGATAGATCACATAGATAGATAAGATAGATAGATAGATAGATTAGATAGATAGATAGATTAGATAGATAGATAGATTAGATAGATAGATACATAGATAGATTAGATAGATAGATACATAGATTGGATAGCTAGATAGATTAGATAGATAGATGGATAGATAGATAGATAGATTAGATAGGTAGATAGATAGATTAAATAGATAGATTAGATAGATAAGATAGACAGATTGATAGACTAGATAGATAAGATAGATAGATTGGATAGATAGATTAGATAGATCGATCGATAGATTAGATAGATAGATAGATTAAATAGATAGATTAGATAGATAGATGGATAGATAGATAGATAGATAGATAGATAGAGTAGATAGATAGATAGATTGATAGATTAGATAGATGAGATAGATAGATAGATAGATAGATAGATAGAGTAGATAGATAAGATAGATAGATACATTAGATAGATTGATAGATTAGATAGATAGATAGAGAGATAGATTAGATAGATTGATAGATTAGATAGATAAGATTGATAGATTAGATAGATAGATAGATAGATTAGATAGATAGATTAGATAGATAGATTAGATAGATCGATTAGATAGATAGATTGATAGATTGGATGGATAAGATAGATAGATAAATAGATTAGATAGATAAGATAGATAGATAGATAGATAGATCAGATAGATAGATAGATTAGATAGATAGATAGATAGATAGATAGATTAGATAGATAGATTGGATAGATAGATTAGATAGATAGATTGATAGATTAGATAGATAGATGGATTGGATAGATAGATAGATAGATAGATAGACGAAATTTATTACATCGTTCGATACGTCTATCCTTTAGTGAGTTCAGGTTAAACAATTAAAGGTTGTCGAGATACGATAGGCCAAGTGAAATTATAGATAGGGCACGTTTTTGAACATGTTCTATGTCGTTGCTTAAATAATCAGGCGTGCATGATGGTAAAGGGGAGCACAATATTCGAATACAGGTGAATTCAATGTGAGAATTGCGATATTTGTGCATCGTTGCAAGTGTACCTCATCGAAATGAAATATCTGGATTTTTCTCGTGTGGGCAAAGGCAGAGATGTGAATGAATAGGATCTTTTAAGATATTCAGCTTAAACTGAGTGTACAACAAATATCCATTTTAGTGACAAGAAAGAAAAGGAATTAAAACCTCAAATTAAAAAGTTCGTCTTTGGTCGCTAAACTGCTTCATTACAGAATCCTATTTCGATTAAAATGTTAACATGAGCGTTTTACAAAATAACTACCTATTGCAGACATAAAGTAGTTTGCTTCTCTTTGGAATATGGAGCAGATATTGTAGTAGTTTTAATTTTCTGCCATCTGGAAGAAAGAGAAATACACAACACCATGTTATGTTGTAGATATTTCTATTTTCCTCTCTAAGCCATTTCATTTCAGTTCTTTTTCTTCTGCAATCGCTAATTTTTGCTCATACATCAATTCTTTCTTAGATCATTCACCGAGACCTTGCGGCCCGTAATGTGTTGGTTGGACAAAAGGAGACGTGTAAAGTGACTGACTTCGGAATGGCCAGAGATGTGCAGCAGGAAAATATTTATGAACGAAAGACTAAGGTAATCAAGAAAAAGGGGAGGTGAGGGCGGTATTACATATCGTTCAGTTTAGTAATCTTTCACCATCATTGTCGTGGTTAAGGTGATATATTCCTGATTTCGATCATGAATTCCTTGGGACCCTAATGAAACTATCAGCCATGCGTATACGAGTATGATTTTAAATATCACTATATTTGACTTATCGCTTCCTATAATTCTCGAGCTGTTTCACAAAGTGTTATTTAAAATCTTTAGGGCCGTCTTCCCGTGAAGTGGACGGCTTATGAGGCCTTATTGTATGGTAAATATACCACCAAAAGTGACGTGTAAGTATAACCGATTATTACCCGTAGCAGTTTATCAACAATTTTATAATTTTAATCAGGACTTGAATTCTATGCTTTGCCGAAGAATACATATATTTTATTTGTCGTTTATACTGTTTATGTCTATAGTCACTTAATTTATATTCATTTGATTTGTCTCTGCAGATGGAGTTATGGAATTTTGTTGTACGAGATTTTCACCATAGGTAACATCGAATGGAATTTTATGAGGTTCTGTAGATGTTTTTTGCTTTATACCATGTTCAATTAAACAATGTATCGTGTTTAGTTAGACAAACGTTATGAGCTTCAAACTACATCTAGTGACAAAGGTGGTGTTTCATTGAAGGTCGTTTTTTTGTCACGTTTATATTTCGATGATCTTGTTGTTCTTCCAGGCGGTTCACCTTACCCACGAATGGATGGAAGAAAAATTGCAAACTTACTTCAGGATGGATACAGGATGCCTAAACCACAACACGTCGATGAGGAATTGTAAGTTTTCTTTATTTATTTGTTCTCCCTCGTCATACTAGGAAACATTCTTTAAATCTTTAACAGATTATTTGAATAATACCAGGTATCAGATCATGATGAAATGCTGGAAGAATGACCCAGACGCAAGACCAACTTTCACTGAATTGAAAAATCAGCTTAAGGACATGGAAACCCTACACAAGGTGAGAATTTTTATCAATATGAAAGTTTTATTTTCACGTAAGACCGACCGGCTTAGGCTCAGCTAATTAGGGTTAAATTTAACAGCATTGAGCCTAAATAGCGTAGTAATATGTACTCATCTTTGTAATTTTTACGAAGTTTGCATTGCATCTTTTTGTTAAGTCACTGAAGCTAGTACTCCACGAAAAACATCAAAGAAGTGAACTAGAATGTCTCAATGACAATTAACACTTTATTGTTATTTAAAAGATCATAGGATGATTGCAAAACTGCATTGAGACGCACAAAGAGTAGCAGACGACGGCGCCATAAAATACTTAGTCCTTGAATTTGTTTTGGTGTGAAAACCTGACCACTCATGAAGATAATCACTTTAAACTTTTTTAATGGTGCTGATTATTATATTATTTTTTTCTCTGCAGAAGCTAATTGACATGAAAATGTACGACAAGCAATTGTATGCAAACGTCGAGGATTTAATGGTGTAGTTAGATACACGTCCACGGTGTATGACCTGCTAATATTTTGAACACTTCGCCTAGACAAGTGTCAGGGATTAATCATCGTTTCTTTACACCCTTACTTGGTAGAAATAGCCATGTTGCGTTTAGCAGTAAGGCTGGAACGTTATAATTCAATTGACTTTATATTCTTAAACGCTAAAACGCTTTTATAAGTTTACCGATAAAATTTACTCTCATTTTCTCTTTAACATATCAAGTACTTACATGTATGCCTCGACACAAGCGTTTGAGTTCAATTTATTTTCTGGCTCAATTCTTAGGTGATGATGAGATCTCGCTCTAAAATCCATAGTTGTGTACGATTTTAATAAATTACTAAAACATTTTGTCCCAAAACCCGCTTGTTTTCAGGAAAGCTAATCGTGTGCATAAATCGCTTTCCCCAAGACCGCCTTCACTTGCGATACCAACTCGGAATACTTTTATACGGAACTCTAATCAAAATTATACTTGACACATTACTTCTGCAAGAAAGTTTGTTGTTTGGCCTAATAGGCCGATAGTTTTCGCGTATTAGATACTAATACACAACGAAACTGGTCGTAGATATGGGTGGAAGTCTTTTTTTCTTGGATACGTTGCTAATGTAATAACTTTAATTTTTTTTATATAATAAAAGTGTTGAAAAGTTCTGAGTTGACTCTGTCTGCATGATGATGCCGTTCACGAGTTCACATATTTCTAGTTCACATTGATCTAACATATCTTGACCCATCTCTCTAGATCTCTCCTTTGAAGGAAGGACAAAACCAAACCAAAGTAACAGAGCTTCCGGAAGTGCAAAAAATCGCTTGTACGTGTTTCAGGAGACTTACATCCAAGAGACCATGTTCTCCTGTCACTCTCAGTAGAGGTTAAGAGTTCATCAATCTTACATAATTATAAAATAGGTTACCTTTTGGTCAAAACCCTTCTTTCCTCAGCTGATATAAATAATTTCACTAGAAACAGTACCTAATATTAAAATAACGCTCTTTCAGTCTGGAGTAGAGGATACCTGAGGAATAGTCTTAACATTCAAATGAAGGAGAGTTTAGCGTCTGTTTGGAAATATTCCCTAACGTTATTTTGTTTCTGAGGGCAAAATGATGCTTCAGCACACAGAGGAGAGGGGGTGAAATGGAGGGGGAAGGGGGGGGGGGTGGTCGTAGCTTTGCAAAATGAATTCACCGAAATTTTTATATATAGTTTTTTTGAAGGTTTTTGCTGAGGATAATTACTGTACTGCTTTTAGGAGTCGCTCCTTGGTAAGAATATTACACGTTGTTTGATAAGGTAGTTGGGTTTGTAGGAGTATCATAAGTGTTCTTTCTGTCGGTTAAATCATACCTTAACAGCTGTGTTCAGCAGTTAATAATTGATATTCTCTTACAAAATATCCAATCACAACGAGAACCCTATTCTCTTCTCTTGCACTTCGATAGAGGTGTCACTTAACCTCCGAGATTTACGCTGCTAGTCTTGACTCACTTAGATTGCGGTTCTCCCGAGATAGGACATAATCAACTAACAAAATAATTAGTAACCGTTGCAGCTATCAAATGGTTGGCATTCAGCTTTTCATAGAGACAGAAACTATCAAATGGCCTTTTAGTCAAAACTGATTTGAGGTCTAATCTGATTTCGCTTTACAATTAATTCTGCTTTCTATCGAGAAAGAACGTCATAAAATTGTGGCCGATTATCTACAACGATTTCTGAGAAGAATTTCATTATTTCGTTTTTGATCATCAGTTTTACAAACCCAAAAAGTCTACACCAGTGCCTTTTATTAAATGACTCTGTTTCACTTGTGTTACGTAGTCAAGTGTGCAGAAAGTTTACGTAGACATTATACATACAATATTCCTACACATTCCTTTAATTTTCATTTCCCCCCCCCCCTCCACCGCGAGATGCTTTCTCTGACCAGAGGTCCGAGTCTGTTGGTCATCAATACCATACATTCGTCAAACACGGTGGTTATTCCTTCCACCACATTCTTCGCTGAAACGACAGCTAGTTCTAAAATCGCAACATAAAAAGCGATGCGACTAAACGATGGACCTCCCGCCAAGCTCAAAGGATCAAACCCTTAATTTCATTGATATTGAGAGGTCGCGTACATGCTC
The DNA here is from genome assembly GCF_036669915.1 of Pocillopora verrucosa. NCBI lineage: Eukaryota > Metazoa > Cnidaria > Anthozoa > Scleractinia > Pocilloporidae > Pocillopora > Pocillopora verrucosa. Next base: position 13,309,345 of record NC_089317.1, read on the forward strand.
TTCACTAAACTCAAAGGGTGCTGGTAATTTTTCTTTTTTCAAATCATGAAAACTCATTCTTGAATCCTCATTCTTAACAGTGTAGCACATGCTATGTGTATGCTTGACATGTCATTTACAAATCAGTATCAGCATGACCATGCATACTAACGTAAACAATGGAACAGAATGTGATGTTCTGGAGGGATGTTACTAAAAACCGATAAACGATAAACGAGGAGGGAAGAACGGAGAACTCGGTCTTTAGAGTAATCTGCTAAGACGGTAAATTAAGCTGTTACTGAAGCGTTTTGACTTGAAATTTGACTTCAAAAGTTTAGTTTGAAGACGATAGAAATTGCAGGTGAGCTAGAAATCGGGCATTTGCATCTATTGGAGAATCAATCGTTCCGCCATTTATCCTTTCTAAAAGCGCCTAAACGAAGTGATTTTGTAATCTGGAGAACTCAAACAAAGACTAGAACAAAATTTAAATCACTTTTGGTTCGCTTTTACATCAAGCGATCAAGCGGGAAGCCTTTGTTTTGCCATAGTGTCTTGAACTATACGGCACACACTAAAGATGCGTAGAAAGTGCTAAGAAAAAGATCTCCCGACTTCCGACCACATTTCGCGTAACAAAGAAGTATCTTTTTCATTCTGATATGCTGCTTTCGGTGTTACACACGGCTGAAGTTAAAAAGAAATCTTTGAACACGTCTTTCTTAATCAAATATAACGAGTAGTATGTGGGTCACAGTGGCGGAAAATGAAGAAAAAGACAAAGCAGAAAACAAACAAACAAGAACAATGATTTTATCTACTCACTTTGCCTCTACTTCTCAGTGAGTCAACAATATTGAACACAAAAACTTCTGTGCACTGTAATCTAAATATTTTAGGTTTAAAAGTCAATAACAGCTGAAAGTCTTTTAAGGTTTACCTTTCGTCGTGAACGCCGCTGGTCACGCACACTTCGAGGAGTCCACAAACTTCTTGAAAACTGCTAACTATCTATATAATATAGATTTAGCCAAGGCCTACATTATACTGAATAAAAACTGTAAAAAAACTCTTCAGCACTGATTGTAGAAGAGTTTCCTCAAGGGGATTTAGAGACCAGGGCCCAGTTGTTCGGAGGCGGATTAGTGCTAACACGGTTAAATTTTAATCTGGATTTCTTTACTCCTTTGTTCGAAAGCCTTTTTGGGATCATTTCCTCTATTCTATTTCGAGCATCCAATCATCAAATTCTTATCAAAAAGAATTATACTGAATTTCTTTTAAAGCTTTCAGATCTGAAATCAGAGTTCACACTAACCCTTGGTTATCTTAACCCAGCTTTGAAAAACCCAGCCCAGTCCGGAAGTTGGGGAGGGGGGAAACAATTGACGAGGTCTGGAACCTGGGGACGATGCTCTCACAACTTGCAAGGCGATCAACACGCATGCTAGTCAGCGGTATCTTTAAACAGCCTGAGATCCTCGTTGTTGTTCCTGATGTTTTGAGCAAATTTTCGAAGATAAAGAATGTTTTCTTCTTCGGATGAAGTGTATGATGTCAGGATCAGTTACAATTATATTCTACTGAGCGTGACTTATAATTGCAGTTTGGAAAATTGAGCCTTAATAACTTTCATGCGTTAAAATACAAACAATTTTCTCTTCATCTATGTGCCCTAAACATTACAGGGGAGGAGGCACGTCAAAGTAAAAACTTGAATTAAAAAAGGAGGGCCCCCATTGATTTCAGTCCAAATAAAAGGAGGATCCTTGCCTTTCCGGATTCTAGCCCTTTAAAACTCCCGTATCTTGAAACCAATTCCGTATATCAAAGTTTCGTTTGGGTATAAACATTGATAAGAAATACCATGTATTAATGAAAGCTTGAGAAAGAGTATTTAATGCAATCTAAATAATACTATTACATGTTACAATGTGGTAACTTATACAGCGAAATTATATTATCACACAATTCCAGACGAAGGAAGTCAGGTTATTGACTCACCTGCTTCAACTTTGAGGGATTAACGTACAGAGAAATAGATATGGCAAACAGTTACAATTTATACAAAGTTGAAAGTTTTAAAGCTAAAAGATATATATTACAGTCATTACACACTATGCATCCTAGCAAAGAAAGGATCAATTACCACCATAACTTCTCCCTAACCTTAATGCTTACAGGAAATCATTTATTTTTGTCACAAGGTGGTACTGTACTTACAATAGTTCTACCAACACAATAACATTCTTCTAAAGTTATCTCATTTCATATGACTGAACAGGTCATGTGGAAAGTTCCTGTGTGGAGAATGACATTTCAATTACCCCGGCAAATTGTAATCGTCAGAACTGCAAGCCAAGGTTATTTACCAAGTGCTCAAGTTTCCAAATTAGTCACCTAATTGTTACAGTGAAGTTCACTCCATTTTGAGGCTATCTTGAGCTTGATCATCTTGTTACATGTGAAAACATCAAATTTTAAAGGAAATGATCACCAACTAAAAAAGCTCTCGATTGTTAAACAAATTCTCCTTGTTAGCACCTTAGGAAATGTAGAGACAGTATGGAGAATACGCATACTGATGTTGGGTTATAAAGGATTAAGTGTGATTTTTTTGATGATGTGTACTTTTTCTTATGGTCATCTAATTTTAGTATCTTTTACCAGCTGACATCTGAGAAGAATCAAGTCCACACTGGTAATTTGACACATTGTAGGCAAACCCTACAACTGATTAAATTTTATTTGATCAAAAACATGAAGGGCCATTTTTCAATAGGTTTCCTGGAAAAACTGGATCAAGGATCACCGGATCACCATTTCACCAGATCAAGATCAAAGATCACCGGATCAAAGATCAAGGATCAAGGATCAAGGATCAAGGATCAAGGATCAAGGATCAAGGATCAAGGATCAAGGATCAAGGATCAAGGATCAAGGATCAAGGATCAAGGATCAAGGATCAAGGATCAAGGATCAAGGATCAAGGATCAAGGATCAAGGATCAAGGATCAAGGATCAAGGATCAAGGATCAAGGATCAAGGATCAAGGATCAAGGATCAAGGATCAAGGATCAAGGATCAAGGATCAAGGATCCTTGAATGCATCTGAAGAATCATTTGCTTAGAAGACGTTTTAGTCGTTTTTCCGACGGGATTTGACAAGAGACATGATTCGGAAAGTGATAAAAATTGTATCGCCCCACTGAGTTGTTGTTTTGAGTCCCCTGGAGTAAACATGGAAGCAACAAGTCGAAAATGTCAAGAACACACACTGTAGAATTGAATCAGTTCTTAGTCTTACGTGATTTTTATTTCAAGGAAGTACCTGACGACTAACGAGGAAGAATTGTTTTTTCTTTTTTTTTGTCACCAATAAGCACAGTTGGCAGAAAATCTAGTCCCATACTTTTGATCACTTCCGACATAATAAAGGACTTTAATCCTTGCCGATTCTCTGTTTCTCGATAGCTTCAACATGGGAACCGCACCAACGGTTAAACATAGTGTGCAAAAGCAGAAGTGCTTAAAAAAAAACGTAATGTTTTTAAACTACCTTTTCGCGAACAGATGAAATATCCAGCTCAATTTCAAAGAGAAAACTTGGGAATTATTTATAAGATCGACTAATGCTTAGGTGAAAATGTAAAGAAGTGGAAAATAATGGCGATTTTGCTGTCAAATGGCCGGGTCTACAAATTTTTTAGTGCAGAAGAAAGTTTTGTATGAATGACAAAAAAAGAAGTTCTCTTTTCATTTCTATAGTGAAAGAATAAAATTACAGACGTTTGCGTTGTCTATGCAATAAAAATCCCAGGAAACTACATCGGAATCAAGAAGAGAAAGTTTTTTTTTTATCTAACTTGCCATCAAGCGTTCTTGGGGGTAGCGTGAAAGTCGGTGGACGAGGGAAGGGCTAAAAAACAACGCCTGTCTGTCAACAGAGAGAGATCTTGACTCAGTCACGTAGATGAGCTATCACTCATGCCCATTAATTTATTTAATTTATTTAATTCATTTTGAACTGATCCTTGATCCTTGATCCTTGATCCTTGATCCTTGATCCTTGATCCTTGATCCTTGATCCTTGATCCTTGATCCTTGATCCTTGATCCTTGATCCTTGATCCTTGATCCTTGATCCTTGATCCTTGATCTAGTTTTTTCCAGGAAACCTTTTCAATAGATCTATTGTATCGGCGTTTCTCCTACTGGGTGGAAATCCACAAAAGTAATTCCTTTATTTAAAAAGGGAGAACGTTACGATTTAAATAATTACCACCCAATTTCTATAATTCCTGTTGTGGCTGAGGTCTTTAAGAGAATCGTATACAATCAATTTTACGAATATTCAACTGAAATAAATTAATTTCCTGTAATCAGTCAGGGTTTCGTTCCCTTCACTCAACTGCTACCGCCTTACCCGAAGCCACAGATAATTGGGCTTTTAATATCGATAAAGGTAATGTTAATGCAGTGATTTTTCTCGATCTGAAGAAAGCTTTTGACACCTTGATCACTCTACATTGCTATCTAAATTAAAAGGCTACCGTGTGAGAAGCAACTTGGCTGACTGGTTTAAATCTTACTTGAACAATCGTACGCAGAAATGCTTTGTAAATGGCTCTCTCTCAGATAGTCAACCTTTAACTTGCGGTATCCTTCAAGGTACAATACTTAGACTTCTCCTCTTTATACTCGATATAAATGATGTACCGAACTGTCTTGTTAACTCACATCCCAGAATATATGCGGATGATACTCGTTTGACCTTTGCCAGTAACGATGTTGCCTATGCGGAGGAAAATATAAACGATGATCTAACTAAAATTACTGTCTTTTTATCGGCAAATAAAATCACTCTTAATTAGTCAAAGACTGAGTTTATGTTGATTGGTTCAAGGCAAAGGTTAAATACTTTTAATAGACTCCCGTATTTTATTATTGACAGTAATTCTATAAAATAAATAGAATTTACGAAACCTCTTAGAATATATATAGATGAAAACTTAACTTGGAACGTACCTATCGAACATATTTCTAAAAAAATTGCCTCCTGCACTGGCATCTTGAAAAGAAGCAGATCTTTTGTTCCTTTTGAAACGCTCCTATGCATCTATAAAGCCTTAGTTCAACCTCATTTCGGTTACTTTAGTGTCGTATGGGGGATTGCAATAAATCTCTTTCCATTAAACGACAAAAACTACAGAATTGCGCTGCGCGTATGTGACCTCTTCTTCATATGATGCCAATGCGATGTATCTCTTTGTTAGACTAGGCTGGCAAAAACTTAATCTCCAACGAAAGCAATATCTGCCTATTCTCTTAGGAATTTTGAAGGCAAATTAGCTGTTCCACTCCCCCGCACCAATTTTCTAAAAAAAAGTTTCAGCTATTATGGTGCGGTGATGTGGAACAGCTTACCTACCAATCTGTGGCAAGCACTAACTATTGCTAGTTTTAAATCCGGCTGCAGGGGTTTCCTTTTCGATAAAAAATAAGTTAATTAATCACACAGTATTCATGGAAAGCAGGCACTTCATCATTGTTTTAATTTTTCTGTTATTAGATTTAATTAGAAGTAGATTAATATCTTAATAATGTAATTAATGCAATTTTAGTAATTACTTTAAGTCCTGATGTTTTATCCGTGTACAAATAAAGTTAAATAAATAAATAATAAATAAATAAATAATAAATAAATACATACCTCTCGCTTGACTTCGTCCATGACGGCACCACACAAGATCAGTCGTGTTTGCCTATTTTTATTATGGATTGCTTCACATTTTATTTTTCTGCACTCGAAATTAGTCTTACACTCTTTTGAATCACTTTTTTTTTTCAAGAATAGGTCTATATTTACTTTTTTTTCATTTGGTCTTTGTAGTGTATTAACGGATTTAACACAAACAGTAGACAACACCTTTGAAAGGAATCCAACACGTTGTTTTAATTATTAACATCGTCACACGCATACTCCGATATTCAAACAAGGGGGGTGGGGAGGGTAGACTTAAACATTCACAAACACTACAGTCTTGTACCTCTAGCTGGTAGGATCTTAAGAGGCTTCAAAAATACTGCTGGCTAGAGGTACAGCTTGTATATTTAGTCGACTTTGCACAATATTTATTGTGGTTTGCTCTAAATTTTACTTTTCTGCACTCCAAATTAGTCTAACACTTCTTTGAATCATTTTTTCAAGAACATATTGACCTTTTTTTATTTATTCTTGTACCTCTACTGCTAGGAATTTTCAAATCAGTTAAAGAAAGCAATTCTGCCATGCAATCATAGTTTATGAAACAGAAGCAGAAAAAACGGTCATTATTACTCCTTGGAAAGCAGAAAGGTGAAATGGTAGACAATCGGGACAGTAAATCTCTCATTGTAAAATAGGAAAACTGACTGCTGTACTGGATAGAGGCCCAGCGTAAAGCAAGCATCAGTTCCCATTTTTTTTTATACAATCATATAAATACTGCAAAGGCAGCAACAAGAAAAAATTACAATGTTGACAACAAACTCTGAATTACAGTTCAACGATCACTGGCGTAAGTTACAAATGTGTGCCTGCTACCAGTCAGGAAAAACCCTCTTTTTATCTGACGAGGAAACCTGAACCTTCCTGAATGCAGAGTCAGACACTGACCATGAACCTCCAGGGAGGGAGGTTGAACTAAAGTATATAAATACAAACTGCAGAAAAATTATGCACCACCTACAATCACATTGAAATATATGCAAAGAAAATTGGTGTAAATTAAAAGAAATGTATTGTAGGATACAAACAAATCAGCAGTGATGTCAGCTTAGAGGGATTTGAAGCCCGCCATCTTACTCCCACATGTACATGACCTATAAAAAAGTTTGAACTGTGAAAACTATAATTTGCTGTTATTCTTAGAACTGCAGCAAAAAACACTATGTGTCTGTCACCTTAGCATTTTTTCTTCGTGGTTTATCAGCTGCATGCCAGTCAGTGCCCTGATGGCAATCATAGACATGCTTTTCAGTGATAATAAAAGGAACTCCATCATATGTGATCCTTGGTTGGGACATTGCAGTCTGGGGATCTTAAAAAAAATACCTCTGTGACAAATCAAAACGGCGTTGCAGAGATATTTATTCATGCAGTCATTCATTTATTAAATTTGTCTGGTAGTCAGTCAATCAGCCAGTCAATAAGTTTGTGCGGGAGGCATGTGCTGTAGGTATCGTCTTTTGGATCAGATCTGAAGTAGGATATCGAAAAGAAACATACAACCCCCCTTTTTTTCAGGCTAACCACTACACTAAAGCTGTTGAAGTTCAATAGTGCTTTTATGTTTTATTTTATTCCATTTTTTCCAATTTTTGCGAAAAAAAAACAACAACAACAACAAAAAGAAAGTAAGTGGATTACACACCTGTCTCTAAAATCAAAATAAAGAGTAGATTTTATTTGCAGTTTTTTTAATTCCTTTAATAGAAAATCTTTGGATCCCCCCTCCCCTCTTGGTCTCTCCATATGATTTTACTTCGGGCACAAGACTGAAAGTCTTAGAGATGACAGGGTTCGAAGATAAACGAAGCTGATACCAAGATAGAGGTCATCTTGAGGAAAATTACTTTCTAAAAGATTGGTTCGATTTGATTTTCCCGCCCTTCTTGCTATATACTAACTGAGTTTGCGCGTCTGGATTGCGTAATTATCTCGCTTGTGATCCGCTTGACTTCCGTTTCCTGCCCCAGGAATACGGCTCCCCAGAGATAGATCAGCGGAACTCGACCTTAATTATATGTAGTGGCCCTTGGAAAATAATCCGCTGTTGATAAACAGGAAAGAGGAGGTGAAAACTGTCTGTCACAACTTATTGTTTATTTGCGTGACTTTAATTCAGCTTCATACGCACGCGTGATTGATATCGGTGCCATCGAGTCACACTCGTTCGACACGTTCGCAAGTTTCACGCACAGTTTACGCTGAATGGAACGTTTCTCCGAAAGGATAGTTTCTATAATTCGTGCAAATGTCCCAAATTTATGGGTTAGATCGAGTTTTCTTCCATAAATTGCACCAACCGCCATATTGTTTAGGCAATTTTACCGACAAGGGTCGGGGTGTTTCCAAACCGAAGACCGAAGACCGAAGACCGAAGACCGAAGACCGAAGACCGAAGACCGAAGACCGAAGACCGAAGACCGAAGACCGAAGACCGAAGACCGAAGACCGAAGACCGAAGACCGAAGACCGAAGACCGAAGACCGAAGACCGAATACCGAAGACCGAAGACCGAAGACCGAAGACCGAAGACTTAGAAATCCATTAAATGAAATGTGCTGAAACGCTTTTTTCGACGGCAAAACAGTGAAATCGACCAGGTCCTCGTTTTGTAGTTTTACCCGCCTCAAACCACAAAACGAAGACCTTCGCCAAAACGCTCTATTTGACGCTAAAACATTGAAATCGGTGGGATCTTCGTGTTGTAGTTTTGCCCACCTCAAACTACAAAATGAAGACCCTCGCTAAAACGCTTTACTTGACGCTAAAACATTGAATTTGCTGGGGGTCTTCGTCTTGTAGTTTTACCCGCCTCAAACTAAAAAACCATGACCCTCGCTGAAACGTTTTATTTGACGCTAAAACATTGAAATCAATGGGGTCTTCGTTTTATAGTTTTACCCGCCTCAAACTATAAAACGAAGACCCTCTTTAAAATGCCGGTGTCCATTTTGTAGAAATCGCCGCCTAAAACTACTAAACGAGTACGAAACAACTAGTTTCAGTTAAAGGGCTCTTGCAATACATAGGCCCGAAGGTTGACATCAAAAAATTGTAATCTGGTTGTTGTTTTACTGTAAAATCTCTATTAAACCCCACCTCGCTGTTAACCCAACCCCCCCCCCCTCTAATAAGCCCTCCGTGTGGAAGTCGTTTTTTCTGTAATAAGACCCCCCCTTTCCCCTTTCGATCGTTACCGGCTCAAGGTTAAGTTGGAAGCTAATGAAATAACTCAAATTCCATAAGTATATGTCATCTTACGGTTAACGCCCCGGGCCGGCCGGCCGGTATGAACATTAACTAGCTCAGTATAAAAGCAAGTAAAACCAGGAAACTGAAAACAAGGAACAAGTCTTACGTTTAACTTTCGTGATAACAAGTTTAACCTATGAGGAATTCACTGCATGGGGTTGCTACATGTAGTGACAGTTAAACAAAACTCAAACAGCAATAGTTAATTCTACAACTAAATATGCAAGCAGTCATGTCCACATAATTCAATTTAACTATCAATACGAAGTTTACGTGCTCTCGAAAGTAATTTGTAGTTTGAGGCGGGTAAAACTACAAAACGAAGACCCCATTGATTTCAATGTTTTAGCGTCAAATAAAACGTTTCAGCGTCAAATAAAACGTTTCAGCGAGGGTCTTCGTTTTGTAGTTTGAGGCGGGTAAAACTACAAAACGAAGACCCCATCGAATTCAGTGTTTTAGCGTCAAGTAAAGCGTTTTGGCGGAGATATTCATTTTGTAGTTTGAGGTGGGAAAAACGGTCTTCGGCCTTCGGCCCTCGGCCCACGGCCCTCGGCCCTCGGCCTTGGGTCTTGGGTCTTGGGTCTTGGGTCTTGGGTCTTGGGTCTTGGGTCTTGGGTCTTGGGTCTTGGGTCTTGGGTCTTGGGTCTTGGGTCTTGGGTCTTGGGTCTTGGGTCTTGGGTCTTGGGTCTTGGGTCTTGGGTCTTGGGTCTTGGGTCTTGGGTCTTGGGTCTTGGGTCTTGGGTCTTGGGTCTTGGGTCTTGGGTCTTGGGTCTTGGGTCTTGGGTCTTGGGTCTTGGGTCTTGGGTCTTCGGTTTGGAGACACCACTATACGGTCGACAAGTTTACGAAGGGTGGTAGAGACACTCGGTCCCAGTCTCAAAACGAAGAGGGGCCTCCTCTTCTATCCCTTCAAGGGACTTCCGTAAGATTTAGGCACGACCTTCCTCATTGAAACACCAGCGAAGGTCTGATAAGATGGTGCCTTTCCGTGATTATGAAATTTACTTACTCTTTCTTCTGCTGGTAAAGTTTAACGGGTCAGGTACGTGTGAAATTTACTCTCCCTTACAAAGGATTTTACTGTGTTTTTTACCGTGTGCCATTTTAAGCTTAGACACCAAAAACGCCGACCCTTTATTTCTGACCGTGATGTTTGTCAAAATGATTTCCGAACTCCAAGGGGGTTTTTAGGAGTTTTTGTATTTCAGATTTAAGATATGTTGTTGGGATTTCAATCACGTGATAAATGAAGTCTGAATAACCATAATGCGATAGAAACCAAGAACAAAGGATTTTATACTTCAAGTGTAACAATACTATACGTTCAGAATATAACATCAAAATTGAAACTGAGAGGTGCACTATTTTCTTGATTAGTGTGAGTCGTATTCTTAGCCGTGAGAAAAGTTAAGATGGCTTTCCACTATAAACATGATGGCCATGCAAACCCAGGAAAGAGTTGCCGTACCTAAACTCTCTTCCTTGGCATATTGGTTCAAAGAATGACCTCAGCTGCTAGCTAATATAAGTTGAGTGTGAGTTTTCCTCCAGGCAGCAATCTTGTAAAGAAACTACATAGTGCACTTGGATGGATAATTGAGCATTATTTGCTCAATTACCTACATGTATGATATGTCTACTGACTTGACCAGTTTTTAGCGTTATTTACATAATGGTTGTGGTATCCCACACCAGTAGTCTTGGGCTACTTATTTTTGTTGTATATTTAGAAAAAGGGAAAGTTTTACTAGGACCAAAATTTTTGAAATGCATGTGTATACATGTGGGCTTATAATATACACCCTGAGATTTACTCCAAGCTAAATTCTGATAGGTTGGATGGTTTTTCTCACAAATGAGAAATGAGCATCTGACCAATCACAAGTTGAAGGTGAAATGTTTGACCAGTAAAAACAATAACATGGGTTTTTTTACCCTTGTGGTGTGGGGGCTTGCCAAAGTGAATGAAAGTGAATGTCAGCAATGTTTGCTGGTTGCCTACAACTGTAGAATCATGACTTTAGGGTTAAAAAGAAGTAGTCAGTGGTTTGTGTAAACAAGTCAAATTAATTAATGAAGATAATGTCAGAGAAAGTTGGATTTTAAGAAAATTGGTGAAAATCACAAGCAAACTGATCACAATCTTCATCAAAATCTTTGATTTGATGAATTCCTGACATTTACAATCCAAGGAACTAAAGAGTATTCTCCTCCAAAATGGTAAAAAAGACTTAAATTTCCAGGTTCTGTCTCTGATAAGAAAGCATTTAATGATCCACCTTTGTCATTTCATTTGTGCTTATGTGAATGACCAAAAATTTATGTTTCAAATTGGCACTTTAATTCCCATGGCATTAACAAATGTTTTTCAATCATTTAATTTATTCCTCGTTTTGTGTCTTTACTTTGTTCCCAGCAGTAATCGTGAATATTGCTCCATTTTCTGCATATAAAACACACACAACCTGCAATTCCTTACATTACTTAAAGTTTGCATGTACAATTTTTATAGAAAAAAACTCACCTGTTCCCCGCTAATTGTTTTAATCTACACATCTTGTGAATATAAATCACATGCACTCATTAAATATGAACCATCCATATTTTCTACATTTCCCAACCATATTTAACCAATTTCAGAACTCTATTTTTTATTTTTCATGAAAGCTTCTTTGTTTATTTAAATTATTTTCTCATAGTCTACCACAGCAAAGTGGGAAGTCATTTTGTTGTCATGCGATGTTTCAAGCCGAGGTGAATGGCTGGTGGCTAACCACCAGTGAGCTTGGCAATCAATTTCTACAAAGCACTGGAACAAATCCACCATAATTTTCTGTTGTGTATTTAAAAAATAGATTCCATGCTGTTCTGCATCTGTTCAGTAATAGATCACATGTAATGTCAGAGTATGGTAAGTAAAAAGAAGGGGCACATATAACAACTAAGCTTGTTCCAGGCATTCAGTTATGAAAATGGAGCAAACTAGATGCAACAGTTGCAGAGAAGTGAGAAAGTGAGAGAGATGACAGAAATGTTCACTAGTGTTCTATGTATTACTCACTGAATGCCTAGAACAAGTTAGGCACAGATGAGTGTCACTGATGTTCTTCACATGTTCTGACGTCCTTTGTGATTAACAACAGAGCCACAGCAACATGGAATCTATTTGTTTCTTAATGAAGAAGCAAAATTTATCAATGGTGACGTCACTAATGGATTTGTCCGCCACTAGATCATAAGTACATGAAAGAACCAATCAAAATGCATGTAGAATTCAGCTTATTACATAAAACCTTATCAATTATAGAAATGAGGTCAAAGATATTCAAAGGTAAAGGAGGAGCAGTTGAGTGATTTCAAAACAGTTTTGAACATTGTTGACATCCTTTCTATGGCCAAGGTTCTAGACAATAGAAAATTGTGGTTGATTTCTTTTTTATAATAACATTGGAATTTTTATGTCAGCTTAATGTGCTGAAGTTTCCGGATAATCATGCACACGTGTCATGATTGATCATTGCATTGTTGTTTTTGCTGTTGTTGTTGTTTTAACTTGTGTTATGTGATGACTTCAATGATTAAATGCCATTAGTATAATTGCTCAGGTAATTATAGAGATGTACATGCTCTTATTGGTCAAGGATTGCATCATATCTTGCTATAATCACCATGTGCGGGTGATTATAGTGAGAGCACTAAATTTCAAAATGGCTGCCCCGCATTTTGTCAAATGTTTGTGAGGAAGTAATAAAGGAATAGTAGAAAATTAAACTGTGAAGAGCATGAAAGATATTAAAAGATTAGCTGAGAACACTTTATTAAACAAAGGTATGAATTTTTTGCTGACTGAATTCAAAAAGCCTCTTAAAACTGTTGGCTCATCATAATACAGGTAATCAACACAATTGTAACAAAATCTGGACAATGCTTTCTTTATTTACAGAATTTATAACTGAATTTGAAAGCACCTGAGCAATTACTGTACACTTAAACAATTATTTGTTGAAGGTGAAGGGAAGATCAGTAAATAATGTTCACTTCATCTTAAGCAAATATTTCTTAATTCTTATATTCATTATTATGTTATTTTACCTTATTAGGGCAATGGAATATGCTAAATATACCTTTGTTATATATGCTATAGAACAGGACAGAAATAGGGACAGAAGAGATGCATGTGAACTTTGATTTTTTCTTAATTTTTAGGCATGATTTTCCAGCAGTGATCTTAAATTAAAGCCAATAAGAATTTTGTCCTGGTCATCAAGAACACTTAAACGGTTTCTTTAATTTCTGTTTTTTCTTCTTTCATGGACATCTTATTTGATGGGCAGGATGCCTCAGATAAGTCCATACAAATTTTCAAATGTAATACATATTTACACTTACTGTCGTTATAGTGCTTACACTAAAAGTTCCTCTGTGTGGACTCTATTTAAGCCCTTCTTAAATAATTTATTATCGTTACACAATCATGTTAAGGGCTGAGAATATTATGTTTATGGTTGTCAATTTTAGGGGGTGTGGATGTGAAATTCACCCAGGAACCTTCTAATCCAAGCTACTTTAACAAAGGTAGTGATGCCAAGCTTGTGTGGAACTACGCTGATCCACATAATAAAATTGCAGTCATTGCCTACAGTGTTCTGGTAAATGGTGAATTTAAAACAATGATTTTTAACAACAGTCATGGTTTGCAAGAACATTCTTCAATTCCTCCATCTTACAAAGGGAGAGTTAAAATTGAAGGAAGAGCTACCCTGCCTGGTTATCAAGAACATCAGCACTGGAGACAATACCAAATTTAGATGTGAAATGTGAAAAAGCCCTTAAAGGGAGGTTAAAATTACAGTTCAGCTTATTGTGGCAGGTATGTATTACAGACATAACCATTAATAATCAAACACAAACTAAATGCATTCAACTTGTGTCTCTCACATTTCTGAGATCTAGAAAAAGTAAACATTATGGCATAAATTTGCACAAATCTTTATAAGCAGGGCTGAAAGTGGCCAGCTAAACCGACTTTTGGAAACAATAGTAATACTTTTACTTGGCATGTGACACAACACTCCTAAAAGGAGACAAGGAATATGCATAGGTTGGACCACGATAAGTAGAACGTCAGAATGTTGATGGCACAAGGGTACAAAAACAGTAGAATTTTCATCTTTCCCCTGTATATTGCTTTACAATGCAGTGAAAAAAAATCTGATTTTTCCAGTTAGAAATTTTTGTGACAGCTGCTTCGTTTATTGAAATTATTTTCTCCTAGCTTAACACAGCAAAGCAGGAAGCCATTTTCTTGTGGCTTAATTAGTGAGCTTGGCAATCAATTTATGCAAAAGCATGTAAACAAATCCACCACAATTTTCCATTGTCTGTTTAACAAATAGATTCCATATTGCTGTTCATCTGTTCAGTAATAGATCACATGTGATGTCAGAACATGGTAAGAACAAAAAAGTGGCATATGAGATCAGCTTAGCTTGTTCCAGCTGTCAGTTATTAAGACAGAGCAAATGGCTCAAAAGCACTGGTTACTATTGTACTATTTTTTACTTACTAAATGCACAGAGCAAGCCAGGTGCAGTTGAGTGTATAACTGATGTTCTTGACACATTTTGACGTCCTCTGTAATTTATAACTGTACAGAGCCTCGGCAACACCCTTGCGAACTGAATTCCCAGTTTTCTGGGAATTCCTAGGAATTCCTAGGAATTCTCAAAAATTCCCAACTATGCAAATTAACTCTGATTTAAAAAGCTTGGAATTACTGGGAATTTCTGAGAAAGGAAGACTCCAGTTTTGTGAGGACTTGGAATCCCTAGGAATTCCTTGGAATTCTCAGCTTTACAAACTATCTATAATTTAAGAAGTGTGGAACTCTTGGGAATTTCTGGGAATTGAATTTGAGGCAATTTTAATACCCTGAGGTCCACATAAATTCTAAGAAATTCTCAATACCTTGAATGTGAAGGTTTTAAGAAAAAGAGTAATTTCAGAGGCTTTAAACTTTGGCTCAATAAAAGGTATGCTATACAAAACTTACCAAGAGATATACATACATGTACATGTTTATAACTTAAAGATCATGAAATTTATTATTCAAACTAAGTTTTAGTAAATCTTTACATTAATATGGATTTTCTCATGAACCAGCTGTCACTTATGTTAAATAGAAATTTTAAACTTACACAATAATTAACAATAATTACATTGTTATCTTACTTCCCTAACCTACATTACTGGTTACCTTTGTTAGAAAACCTTGGAACAGTCAAGCTCAGTTGCCTCAAATGCTGTATACTTTTTGTAGACAATACTTTTAGTAGAAATTTCATACCTTAGACAAACAAATTCAACACCTAATTAATCTTTCTTTTTTCATGATTGTTGTTGCTGCTTTTTTTTTTAGTTTTTTGCTCTATTTCATGACTAATTGCTGTAATTTGTTTTGCTGTTTTTATTCTTACAAAACATTTTTGTAAGAGTTCCAATACTTGTGGATCATCCACACACTTTGCAAACATTTGGCATGCAGACAAGACAGAGGTAGTCAATGTTCCCTTTGAGAAAAAACACCTTTTAAATGAAGTCTTCAATTTACTTTATTTGAAACTCTGATCTGAAAATATTTGTCAACAAGACTTGTTAGTAGTGAGAAGTTAACCAACCAAGTTTCCTTTCATAACTTAATTTCTTAAATGTCCCAGTCACTGGATCTCCCAAAAAAATATTACATCTTTTTATTTTTGGTGCAAATTACAAGTCCTTCTTTATATAAAAATGAAAAGTGCTAGTCACACTTCAATAATAACAGCTCTTAAGTTTACTTGTTGTTCTTCTCTGTCTGTCAGCTATCAAAAAAATTGTTTTATACTTCGGGCAGTGCATAACTATTTGTGGACCAGAGTTCCAACGCATCTCTGTAATCGCATATAGCTACTTCTGTCTCTTGTACAAATGTTTCTCCTTTGTAAGACGCACTCTACTCTGTTGTCAATACTGCTTTAAGTTCAGTGGAAACGACTGACTGAGGAATCGAGATGGCGGTGTTGGAACGTGTTGCTGAACGCTTGCTACGGTCAAGCTTTGTAGATTTAGGTACTGGTACACTGGGATCATCTATGTATCTCTTATACTTCCGAATGTGGTATCCTTCTTTTATAAATATGAGGGTAAAAGACGATTTGTAGTCGCATTCAAAACTGTGATTGGCTTGTGTTATTTCTCACTTTTGCCATTAACACAACTCAAGTGAGTTTTGAGTCTTTGTTTCCTCGACAACTCTCGGCCACAAATCGTGCATTTGTAATACGATCGATTCTTGTCGATTATTTCTACATAGAGTGAGCTCACATCTTTATTTATATCACCAAGGTATTCATCTTCTAGAAGCAGAGAACCGGTCGGAGAAGTCAGAATAAAGTTGAGCGCTTTTCTTAACACTGCAATCGGCAAGCCAGCGGATTCACTTTGCTAGCTAATGACAAGTCCTAAGAGATCCACGTGATCATGCCTGTGATCGGAAAGCAGAAATTTTTTTTGGGATCACTTTCTGAAGGAGCTTAGAAACCAGGCTCAACTCAGTAGCCAAGCCTACTGAATTTGTGCCCAAGCCTTTTCTTGCTTGCGTGACCTTTTTTGTCACACTAGAGAATACAAGGAACTTCGGCGAGTAGTAAACAAAAGCTCAAATTTTTAAAGCAGTAAAGAGGAAAACTTTTTGAGACTGAAAGGTAAGTAAGTAAGTTTTTTAGTGTTTTACAACCTAAATTTAGTGTTTCCTTTTGTAATTTTACGACGTACATTAAATTGTCAAATCAATAACTCGAAAAGCCTACAGCTAAAATTTAACTCTTTATTAATAACCTTATACTTTCTTGATCTGATATCTCAATTAGCAATAACACCAGAAATAATTTGCTTTTGTGGTATATACTATATGTATACCTAACTTGTTGAAGTACGCTGTCATGAAGTAATGCACTTAGCAACAATTAATCTGATTACACAAAACTGAGTCAATGTTTAAATTGTTCCCTGGACTGCCTGGACTGCCTGGACTGCCTGGACTGCCTGGACATCTGCGGCAACTGATAATGCATTTTGGGAGTGGTAGGGATGCTTACTTCATAGTGGCTATGGCTGTACCTGTCCTTTAATTTGCCCTGTTGTTTGTAATAGATTTTCCTTGCATTGTCTGTTATTTTTTTTCAGGAAATTTTAGTCTGCAAGAAGAAAATTCTTTTACAGAAGAATCCTTTTCCTGTAACGTTTACAACTGTTGCTTACGTTTGCCATATTTCTGATATTTTTATCATAACAGAATTTTTCACAAAAATTATTTGACACTGAATTCTTATACAAATACTGCAAGGTCAAGCCTGCCCACCAACCCATCAAGGTGGTGTTGAAAACTGCAGTAAGGTCTATTGAATATAGTTAAAGTACTGAATTTCACTCCATGACTTACTACTACAGAATATGGGGCTTTTTATGATTAGGTACCAAACAAAAAAAAATGCTTTCTTGGCTCATTTGCATCAAGCCACCTAATATAATTCACAAAGTTTATTTCAAATTGGATTCTCATACAAATACTGCAAGGTCATGCCTACCCACCAACCCATTAATGTGGTGTTGAAAACTGCAGTAAGGTCTATTGAATATAGATAGAGTACTGAATTTCACTTTATGACTTACAATTACAGAATATGGGGCTTTTTTATGATTAGGTACAAAACAAAACAAAAAAAAAGCTTTCTTGGCTCATTTGGATCAAGCCACCTAATATAATGCAATCAATGTCTTGTTTTCTGTATCGTGAGTCATTGCTCAGTTGGAATTGATATTTAAATCTTAATTATAATCATTTAAATCCAACTGAATGTATTTCTTTCATTACTTTTCCACTGACTGCCAAACCAGCAAGCCTTGAGGCATTAAACTGTGAGGACTTTAAAAAAGGCCCTATATTGTTTACATGTAGCTGCTTTAGGGGAGGGGAGTGGTAAAGTTTCAAATTTGGTTAAGAGTATGTAACACAATAATAATAATGATAATAATGTTAATAATAATAATAATAATTCATTTTTTCCATCCTTTGTTGCAAACGCATCTGACCCAGAGCAATTATTGGAACATACCAGAATAGCCTTTTTATTAATGGAAGGCCTCAGTGATGCACAGATATGATATGAAAATGATATTCTCTTGTGTGAGGCATCAGTCAATTTAGGAATTACCAAGTGTAAAATTTCAAGTCAATATGGTCCAGAAACTACTCATTTTTGTAGAGGGTGGAGCAAGGAGGGGTGGAGGGGTCGAAATTATTAGGTTTGTGTACCGTTTTCACCCTTTGCACCCTGAGCACTCAGTCACGCACACTTCAGATGGATGCTCAACACAACAGCGTCAAAAAATAATCAAGCAAATAACTAAGACGTGCAAAGCTTCCACGGTGAATATAAATTTACCGCTATAAACAGTGAAAAGGCCTTACAGATTTTACACGTAGCTTCTTTGAAGGTACAACTTCCTATGACGTTCTAACAAGATTATCAAATATGTATTTTCATATGATTGATACCAATTGCTTTATTAAGTCGAAATAAGCTTAATGTCAAGAAGCCCTCCTTGGTAAAAACAAAATAATGTATTCAGCCCTTTTTTAGTAAAATCCATGAGTGAGATGTACTAACTCCAATATAAAAGTCACTCAATATAACAAAGATTTCTCAATTTGAGAATCCAATGAATGCCCTTTTCCTCATAGCCATCTTAAAAACCTGGTCTGAGCTTTAAATATACACATTTTAATATATTATTTTTTTCAAATTCAGATGTCAAGGAATCCAGATACAAAATGGTCAAGGTTCTTGCAGACAACCTCATTCAAGGCCAACTCATTGTGAGCCCCGGAAAAAAAATACAAACAGTACAAACAGCAGCTAAGTTTGCAGTTTAGGATAACTTCATTCTAATTTATTGTTACAGTTACAACAAGATTTTAATCAAAAAATCAATTTTATTTGTCTGTAATTATGCCCTTCACTCCCAAGAGTGCTTGGTTTTCAAATATAACTTAAGATATTGTATTCTATGGAAAATAATCAACAGATTTTATTCACAATTTGTGTCAAACCAAATTTAATGATTGATTATGAATAGCTGTAATTGAGGATTAATCCGTATGAAGTTTTCAAGGAAAGAAAAATAAATCAAATTCCATCCTAATATTACCACACATTGATGTTAATAATTAATCAAAAATATTTTACATGTAAGCCTTAATTAAGCTTCTAAATAAATTTCATTGAATACTTGAATTTTAGCTGGGTTTTTTTAATTTAAAGTATTTATTTTATATCATTAGCCTCAAATTTTTGCTTAAAATTCCCAATAATTCTTAAACATTCCTAAAAATTCCCAAAAATTCCCAGAAATTCCTAGGAATTTTTAGATTTACAGCTTTTCAGGGAAAGTCATTGGTTCTCTGAGTTGGAATTCCTAGGAATTCCAAGGAATTCCAAGTCCTGTTGGCTATAAACATGGAATTTCTGGGAATTTCTGGGAATTTCTGGGAATTTCTGGGAATTTCTGGGAATTTCTAGGAATTTCTAGGTTTTTAGAACCAGAGTTGTTATGGTTGGGAATTCCTAGGAATTCCTAGGAATTCCCAGTCCGAATTTACTGTGAAAATTATCACCTTTATTCCTAGGAATTCCTAGGAATTCCAAAAGCCATTTCGCAAGGGCATGATAGAATCCATTTGTTTTATTCAGTGAAGAAGCAAAAATTGTTGTTGTTACTGCTTACACTTAAAGTGCCTTTATGGTGGACTCTATTTAAGGCCTTTTTCTTAAATATAATCCTTACATATGTAACTAAAGGGCTCAGAATATTGTCTTTGTTTGTCTATTTTAGTGGATGTGGATGTGAAATTCACCCAGGAACCTTCTAATCCAAGCTACTTTAACAAAGGTAGTGATGCCAACCTGGTGTGGAACTACGCTGATCCACATAATAAAATTGCAGCCATTGCCTACAGTGTTCTGGTAAATGGTGAATTTAAAACAATGATTTTTAACAACAGTCATGATTTGCAAGAACATTCTTCAATTCCTCCATCTTACAAAGGAAGAGTTAAAATTGAAGGTTATCAAGAACATCAGCACTGGAGACAATACCAAATTTAGATGTGAAATGTGGAAAAGCCCTTCAGGGGAGGTTAAAAGTACAGTTCAGCTTATTGTGGCAGGTATGTATATATATATATTAATAATCAAACACAAACCAAATGCATTCAACTCATGTCTCATATTTCTGAGATCTGGAGAAAGTAAACAATAACATAGATTTGTGCAGACCTTTTTATGCAGGGCTGTAAGTGGATAGCTAACCCGACTTTTGGGAACACTAGTGCTACTTTTACTTGGCATGCGACGTTCCAGAAAAGGAGAAAATAAATTCTACCGTTTACTTTGTTGTAATTCTCATCCGAGAGAGTTCATAGAGTTATTGCTTTATTCTTCTGGCACCAACCACTGGGTTGCTCTGTTATGCATCCTTTAGATAACTACTATTAATATGAATATTGAGATTTTCTCTCAGCAAAGCTGTCAATTAAAAATGGCCAGTCAAAACTAGAAACAATCCAACTAGTTCTATGATTTTGCTTAATCAGTGAAGGAGAATATTGCATGTTCAATCCCAAGCAGCATGTGAAATTAATTTGGTGTGAAAAAAATGGCATTGCTTTTCAAGTCTTTTAAAGGGACTTGCCGAAGGGAACGAAAGTCGGCATTACGCCTTTTGCTGCTTTCTGAGGATTATGATTTCAAGGTTTACAGATGTAAATTTAGTCAACCAAACGGTGACTTCCTCAAGTAAGTTCTGAGACTAAGGAGCTAGTCAATACCTGGATTTGATTCGCGCGATGGAGCAAAATTTTCCTAAAGTTATAGAAGTAATAAACCAACAAAGTCTATAATCCAAGCTCTTTATGCTCTTTTAAAGACGTTGAGCATGTAGACAGAAAATAATTCAATGATGGTCAACTTGGCCAGGTAGGAATGCTGTTCTGAGAAGATGCAGTTATTCATGGAAGTCCATTCAACAGCTGTAATTTTATTGCTGACTTTGGTTGCTCCATTGAGAAACTGGCTGAGTTCCGCAAAGAGCGAGAAGAGACTAAAAGTATTCAATTTCAATTTAGAGTATGAAACATTTTTGAGCTTATGCAACCTAAACTTTTCAAAAACTTTTCATGTATAAAACGGAAGCGTAGTGTTCTTTGAACAGGCTTTTTAATCTTCTCTCTGAGTGTTTTAACTTTCATTTTCCAACACAGTATCTTGGATGTCCTAACAACCTTAAGTACATGAAAACAAGTGTGATATTAAGACTCAGTATGTCACTTCTTGGTCATTTAATTGTGATTCAAAGTTGAAAACATTTGTGATATTTCAATACTCATGTAAAATTTACTTCATTGTTTGCTTGAACGAGTTGAACGAGTTTTGTTTATATGTACGATTTTACGCCTGTAACTAACGGCTTAATTTCTTCCAATCAGTTGTCTTATATGTAAGATTTTACACCAGTAACTAACAGCGTAATTTCTCAGAGTCGGCTTTCTTTATATGTAAGATTTTACGCCAGTAACTAACGGCGTAATTTCTTCCAGTCGGTCTTAAATGTAAGATTTTACGCCAGTAACTAACGGCGTAGTTCCTTCCAGTTGGTTGTCTTGTATGGAAGACTTTACGCCAGTAACCAACGGCGTAATTTCTTCCATCCGGTAGTCTTTATATGGAAGATTTTACGCTAGTAGCTACCGGCGTAATTTCTTCTAGTCGGTAGTCTTTGTATGGAAAATTTTACGCCAATAACTAAAGGCGTAATTTCTCCCAGTCGGTAGTCTTTATTTGTAAGATTTTACGCCAGTAACTAACGGTGTAATTTCTTTCAGTCGGTTTTGTTTATATGGAAGATTTACGCCTGTAACTAACGGCGTAAGTTCTTCCGGTCGGTTATCTTATATGTAAGATTTTACGCCAGTAACTAACGGCGTAATCGACGCATATAGTGGCGTAAAATCTTACATTCTATAGACTGTGTTAGTCACATTTTACGCCGTTATCTAACCACCTTAACAAGATAAATTATAGTTGTGGAGAAGTGTGTTAGTGACGTAGAATCTCGTTTAACCGGTTTGATAACTATTCATTCCATAGTTTTCTCCTGTCTGCTAACTTCATATTCAAGATGTCCCGTGCGCTGTCAATAGTTTTGCAAGTTTTGACTTAGTGTGTTCACCATGGTCCTTTTGGCGGTAGCCGGTTGTTTCGCTACAAAGTTGTTTCGCTACAAGTCGCTACAAGTCGTTTCGCTGCAACACGGAGTCGATTCGCTACACACACAAAGTCGATTCCAGGGCGTGAAATTAACTTTTTTTTCTGATAGCCACTTGGCTCCTAAATTCTTCAAAGTGGTAGCCAATTCAAAAAAAGTTGGTCGCCATTTTCAAAGACAAACAAAATCTTTCTTTACGCAGTCAGCGTTCTAGGTAGACCCTCCAAAATTAAGTTAGGGAAAGATCTTTAACGTGCTACAAAGTGGACATTAGGATGGATGATATACAACGTTCAGGCTCATCTAAATCCAAGATGGCGTCTAGTTATCGATCGAGATGCATGTGCTACGTTTTGGAAACAAACTTAACGAGGAAGTTTGCCGCGGATTTATCTTTGCAAATTTATTTAATTCACTATATCTCTTGGTAAGGTTATGATGAAATGTTGTAGTCGCCAATTTGGCGACTAACTTTCAGGATTTGGTCGCCAAAGTGAAAAATTTAGTCGCATTGGCGCCTGTATTAGGCGCAATTTCACGCCCTGGATTCGCTACACATCTTAGGTCGTTTCGCTTCAAACTCCAGAAACCCAAATTTTTGCTACCGATGACCAGCTTCTCCACTTGAGCAAGGTAAAGACTTGGTACATCGACGGCACCTTCAAACTGGTCCGCCACCCGTTCAAACAGCTCCTGACGATTAACGCCTTCGTCAGGAAAGACGATCACGCCAAGCAGGTCCCGCTGGTCTTTGTGCTCATGTCAGGCAAAAAGAAAAAGGAATATCGTAAGGTGAGTTCCACTACAATTCAATTTAAGATTTGAGAACGTAGGGGTATCTTTATAAATCTTTATTAATTCGATTGAAAACTGTTCTAACTTTTAACGTAATTAGCAAAAGTTTGATAACGTCAGGATATCTTGTTTTTATTGTTTTATTGTAAAGCGAACAGATGAAAATTCATATCATTTGAACTACAGAAAAATTGAATCAAATGAAATTTCATTTGTTCATTTCACTGTATGAATTGTTCGTATTCTTTCTGCTTCTACCCAAGGTATTAAAAGCTGTCCTTCATTTGCTGCCTGCTCAACCTGCCCTAGCAAAAGTAACAATCGACTTTGAGAAGGCGATCTGGACGGTACTAAGAGAACTGCTGCCCGATGTTGAGGTCCAAGGTTGCGTATTCCACTGGACACAGGCGCTGTGGAGAAAGGTTAGTTGAAGTAGTAAAAATATTCATTAAGTTAAATCGCAGAATTAATCAAATGAAATAATGCAATTTTGTAACAGTTTGAGCTAAGTTATAGCTTCTACAATCAGAACGAGAAGTTTTATGACAAACAAGCAGAGTACAATACGTAGAAATTGCAAAAACCAACGTAGATTAATTACATTTTTTTTTTCGTCATCAGGTTCAAGAACTGGGACTTCAACCAAACTACATGAATGACCGCGGGACCTATTCGTTCATAAGAAAAGTCATGGCTCTACCGTTACTTCCGGCAACAGAGATTCCGGCGATGTATGCACAGCTACAGGCAAACGCGTCTACTCCGAGGCCACAGCAGTTTATGGAATACGTCGAAACCACCTGGATCAACAGCACCACATGGCCACCCACCTGGAGCGTGTACATGAAAGCCATACGCACTAACAACGACATCGAGGGATGGCATCTCGGTCTCAATCGCCGCGCATCAGGCAAGTCACAGCTACCTTTCTACTTGTTGGTCGACCTTCTGCGCAGTGAGGCCCGGAGAACAGCACTTCAAATCAGGCTGGTTTCAGAGAGAAAGTTGCGTCGGATTCAAAAGAAAAAATACCGGCAGTTGCAAACCAAAATCTTCGGACTGTGGGAAGACTATGAAAATGGTGAGTGTAGTGCAAGGCAACTGCTAAAAGCATGTTCATACCTTAACGGCGTTTATTTTAGTTTAAGGCTTTATTTATGTTCCAGACTTGAATAATACATTAAGATCACAGATATTTTGTTCTAGAGTGTCAAACAATTGATTTTAATTCGCTTAAGTGAACCTAATTTAAGTGAAGCTATTTGAAGAAACGCGAGTTCTGTAGCGAATAAGTCGTTAGAGTAGATAATTTTCGCTGGTTTCGTAGTTATGGTTAAATGTTTAAACAATAGATTTTTATTCGATAGTGAATATAACTCGTATAATTAATATAATTACTGTTGTAAATAAAAAATAGTCCTCAGTTACAAATAAACTTAAAGCTGGAAGTAAATGTTGTCTGTTCTTTACTGTCTGAATTTCCCGGGTTAGCCGAATAAAATTACCTACGTAATAATCAATAAAGATTTTCATCAGCGCGCGGGGGAACTGGGTAATATATATAATCCTATCGCTATCGGTCGAAGCGCAGCAACTTTACGTTTGAAAAGGACGCAACACTACAATATTCGCGAAAATTTCTTGAGTTTAAATGAGATAGCGAAAGTGTAGCCAATCGACTTTTGGGCTTATGGAGTTTGAAGCGAAACGACCTAAGATGTGCAGCGAATCGACTTTCTGTGTGTAGCGAATCGACTCGTGTTGCAGCGAAACAACTTGCAGCGAAACGACTTTGTAGCGAAACGACTTTGTAGCGAAACGACTTTGAACCCTTTTGGCTATTTATTCTCGAAAAAAATTCCTCTTTATTGTGACTATATTTCATCTTCAAGTGATTAAACGCCTTTTTCCAGGTAGCATAGGGTCTTCCATGTTTAAAGGGGTAAGTTTCTAAAGAAACTGTGGTGCTGCGTCGGTGGGAGAGTATAGCAGGTAATTTAGTGTTAACAGCTGGGTTGAAAACGTAAATTAGCCACCGTAAAGGGTAAAAAAGCTGACGTTTCGAGCGTTAGCCCTTCGTCAGCCCTTCCATGTTTAGCCAAGTAGGACACTTAAATTTGGCGTACACCCTAAGGTTTCTGCTATTTACTGCTGATGTTATCAATGACATTGATGAGGCTAATGCTCACACGGTTTCTGCGATTTGAAGACAGCTAAGCCTCATTTTGTTCCTTTTGATAGGCGGCATATTTTATCACAATTTGAAGGACATCTGCCTTCTTCTGGTCTCCTAGTTTACCCAGTTGATAATTTTTCTTGATAGGGTTGAGACTTCTACTTTAGCTGGCATTGTGCACAAATTCACTATTTGTAAATGTACTTTAACCATAGCTGCGTTTGCATAGAAATACCAGCAAAGAGCGTCGATGACTCAGCATAATCTTGGTGGAGATCTGGTATATGTTGTGGGCTAGACAGTTCTGCGCCAACTTACGAGATGGCAGGTAAAATGAAAAATAAACACAAAGAGAAAAATTACATATTTTATTTGTACGATCTTTCCTTCAAAGTTTCAGATCAGCAATTGTAAATGTGCAGATAATATTCTATAGATATTAGACCGATCAATAGCGATTTCGTAAAATTTTTGACAATGAAAATGAACGGTAGAAGACGACGTTTCGATCAAACTTCGGTCATTTTAAAGTGAATAGTAAGAATGTCATGATGAAAATATGTGTGCGTAAGAAGTAGAAAATTTTATGGAAGTGTAAACAGACAATGAGAACATACAAAGAGAAGAAATAATTAGAAGCTAATTGAAAACCAAATTGAAATTAAAAATTAAAATAAAAATCGTAATTAAAAAACTTTGCAGGAATTGAGTCCGACTGCACATTGAGAGCTGGTCTCAGTTCTTGAATAAAAAACATTTCATAAATTAGGCAGTCAAATTTGTTCGTACTCTTCTTTAAAACACTAAAATTCGTAAGATCCCTTGGGGCCAAAGAATGCTTGTTGCGAAAATGCTTGCCTATCGATGAAGTCGATTTTCTGTGTTCTTGAACACGTTGATGCAGATGGCGACGTGTCGAAAACCAACACAACCTGCATCGTACAGGTGTTGGAAATTGTAGAATATGTTAATTATTCTCAACTTGATTGACATTTATAAGTGATTTCGTTATGTATTAATACATAACTAAGCAAACATATGTGCGGTACGTGTTTTATCGTCCCATATATGGCACTGTTCCACGTGCTTACAATGGGACGTTGAGTGTATTTCCTTCAAATAAGCCGAGAGTTGTGAGTGGGAGTCAACCGAAGCGTAGTAACAAAATTGTTGAATTAAGCGAATAAATCGTGAGTTTATAAGGAAGTGTGGTACAGCTTTTTCACGTTTTCGACACAGGTCACATTTAAATTTGTAAACAACGGTCGTGTGGCAACAGACTGGTTTGCTATGGGCTCCCCCTTGATCTTCTATTAGCCATTATTTTATGTGCAGTATCAGGGATACTCATAAAATTGATAAATTAAGTGAATTTAATGTCTTCATAACGCGCGATGTTTAGGAATCATTGATTAATCCCGTTTGTCTTTGAGGTCGTGTGACCTGTAACTTGAGCAAAATTATGATTCCGCCGATACCTGTCCTATAGAAACGGAACACATCGCTGTCTTCACCTCGAAATTTGAACATCGTCTATCGGTCGTGAGCACGGTTTTAATGGTCAGCGATTTGAAGCTTTGGAGTGATAAGGTTGAAACTGAATACAAATGTTACGCGCGACATTTCAAGAAATGCTGCCTTCATAAGAGCAGTTTTGCTTCGTTCGTACTTTTTATTCATGCCTAGAGTTATGTGATAATGATAATGATCGTCACGACAATTTTTAGTAGACGCTCGTTCTTGTTTACTTCTGTTCACTGATAAGAGTCTAGTACGGCGCCGTGTTGACAATGAGCAATTTTGTTGACAATACAGATTCACACTTCAGATTCAAGAAAATAGAGCGAATTAAATCGTTCGAACAGTAGCGGCAGTCTTGCCTACTTGTGAACAAATGTGTTTTTTAGCTTGATGTTAACCGCAAACAGGAGAATGGAATCTTATTTTCTTCACTTATCCTATGAACTTAAAATCATCCTGGAAAAACATTAGGAAAATGTCTCCTGCTCCAGCAAACTGCAGAAAATTTCACATAACTTCACTGAGGAATGAATGCAAACGATTCAACTTTTGCTGCTATAGTCGCAAGCCGTAAACTTTAACGAAAACGACTCTATTGAACTTGATATTTTCTGATCTTGCTCGCTTTCTGAGGAAATACCCAGCAGGTCAAAAACTTTTTCCTTTTTCTTCACGATGCAGGCAAGCCATTTCAAAAATAAACTGACGTCAAACACTTTGGGACAAAATCACGTAATGTAACCAACATGGAATCCCTCCTTTGTTATAAATCTAACTCACCATTCAAAGTTAAACAAAAGAATGCTTCCTAAATATTAGTGAGCTTCTTTCGCGCACGTTTTTTTCGTGCGTTTGAAAAAATTGCACGCGTGTGCATGGGTTTTTTAACGCGCTTTTCGCGTGAATTTAGGGCTAACTACCTCTGAGCTGTACTGTAATGCCCGCAACAGATTGAGTATGTCTTTAATTTGCTGAGTGATAACCTCTCTGTTGGGAATTTGCAAACTTTTAAGAATACTAGTTTTAGCACAAATTGTTAACAGTGGTCTCCATACAGTCCATTCTTAATGCAGGGAAGTAAATTGTTTTCTTTGCGGTTGAATTGGGCTTAAGAACGTTTTATTTGTGAGTATAATTCTTCAACATGTGGAGGAAAAGTCCGAAACTCTTCCTTCTACAAACTTCCTTTGCAGAACAATCATGATGAACAATCAAATTATTTAATGTTTGGTAAAAGAACGATACAATTAAATAATGGGCAAGCATCATTCAGCTTGCCACTGGTGTATTATTTTTATCCGGAAGAATCCATAGTATCTCTTTCATCAAAATTTCAGTTCTCTGGGTTGTGGATGTCTTCAGTATATCCTTTGTCAGACCCAGTTCCAAGTGAAGTGTGGCTTGATTGGCTATGCTCCTATTTGTTTATGCAGCAGCTAAAATTTTATCCAAAAAGATGGGAGTAGCTTAGAAGTCAGGGTCCTTATCCCAATGAGTGACTTCCTGAATTAGCTCTTAATTCTCGATACTGGGGCTCTGCTTTACAATTTAGCTTGCTCACAAGCTAAATTGTACTGAATAAAGTTTGAGCCTCCTTATAATAGGTGGTTGGGGGGAACCAATTGCTGGATACTTTTGTTTATTTTATTGTAATTGGGTAAATTTAAAACTCAGTTCAAGTAAAATTTGCTACGCCATATGAGGAATGACATAATCTCTTTTGCCTTTCAGAGGCACCACTTACAAACCTCTCTTTAGGAGGAAAATATTACATTGAAGGATCCCCTGTCACCATGGCTTGTGAAGCTTCCGGGAAACCACTGCCAGATGTAACATGGATTAGAAATGGAATACTGGAAAGTTCAGGGAAGAAAGCTGCGTTTTTAAAGTTTGATAACATAAACAGAACAGATGCAGGACAATATACATGTCGAGCCAATAACTCAGTGGAAGTCACTTCCATTGACACAACGATTGTAGTTCACTGTAAGTATGTTTTGACCTTAATTTTCTTTTTCTGAAATTACTTTATTTACAGTGCGAATCCTGTTATTGGGGTCAGTTACCCAAAACTGACGAATCTGTTCCAAAGTGTAAGGAAACAGAATTTCACCTCAAATCCTTTTCGGCTTAATATGCATCAGTCTCAAGTATTGGTTGAGACAATTGAATATAGGTGGAATAATTGTTCACATTATTTTGCTTTGGAGGGCGCGATAATTTTCTCACCAAGTCATTGCTTCAGTTGAACTGTTTTTAACTCAGAAAATGGCTTAAAGCCATTTGTGAGTCATTGTCACAACCCAAAATTCCCTCTGTTTGCCTAGCGCATAAGGCTAGCACATATTCCTATTCTGTGTGAGGTCTCTAGTTGGGGTTTTAATGGAAAGCTGAGAATTGGTCAAGATCCTCACTATCAGCTGAGAAATTACACTTTTTTACCTGATAGCTGAGATCAGCTGGTAGATATGAAAATGGGCTGAAATTAAAACTGCATGCCGCAGGTTTGCGCTCATATTTGCATGTGTGGCGTTCGAAGAGATATACTATTTGAGGGCGAGAATCCATTTTATATTTCATTATTCGTAGGCCTTGGCGCCTTATACTGAATAATCGACTGCCAAATAACACAAAAGTGACGGACTGTACTATGGAATGATTACAACCTTCACTCTTTGTTTTCATCGAAAGACAGGGAAAGGAAAGACAAATGCTGGGATCGCCACGGGGCAAACATTGCAACTCATTAGAAGGAGAAAGGTTGTTCCGACTTCCAAAAAAAGATTTTAGAGAGAGATTATCACTTTTTCGCCGCTCCTTTTATCAGAAATGGATTAGGGTAATGCTGATACAAGGGAAGAGTAAGTTTTTATTTGAAAAACCATGTAATGTGTAGTAAAATCTACCGATTAACTTGTCTCAATGCGCAAGGTTTATTGTGAATTTGACACCGCGTAATGGTCTCGAAATTTAGTAAAACTAACCATATAAATCGCCGAGGAATCACTCAACTAAACCGTGTCAGTTTTTTGTGCGTGAGTTAAGTCTATTTCTAGCTCAGCTTAGTAATACGAAAGAGCACTATAAAAGCTACCTTGAGGCAGCTGGAGATTGAAATGGCGTGCTTGAGTATTAAATATCATTATGGTACATTAAAGTGATAAAATACCTACACCGCTTCTTTGTTGTGATCAATGAGAACGAATCAGCGTTGATAACTCGCTTAAAACTGAACCCTTTCCTCTGTGACAATGGGTGATACAAATTGGTCTCATAAGGAGCGATGCACAACTGATGATATGTCCAGAATTTCTGCCGGAGTTCCCGTGATCTTTCTTTTCCCGACAAGATCCTTCAGGGAGTTCGAGAAGAAAAATCGCAGCTCAAAGACCTTTGGATTTTTCTCAAACAAACTATCACTTGAACTGGGGATTTCCTCATGCTTTTTTCATCGCTTATTTTATCCTTTCCGTGAGCATCAGTTCAGTAAAAATAGTTTCCATCTCCGCTGACAGCGACTTCCCTCCTTTGAGGAATTATATTTTCAAACGTCGTAATTTGCTTATCAAATACGTTATCAAGTATAAAAATAGGCTGTACACGTCTAAATACAACTGAAAAGACTTAAAAGAATTATTTCCTAGCGAAACTTTGAGACCATCACGCGATGACGATTTTCACAAAAGACCTTACGCAAGGAGAGAAGTTTTCCGGTATTTTTTATAGCATATTTCGTGGTAATTCCGGCGAAAACTTTAACTTCCATTTTAACAACATTATCTGCATCCATGTATGATTAAACTACTGCGAAAAAGCCATAAATACGTCCAAACAATCTTTCCATGTACGTTCCTTCATAGCGAGTTACAGTGTTTGCCCTGTGGCGATCCTAGAAACCTGTGCGAAAACGCAAAGATCCGATTACTGGCAACTCATTAATTGTTTCTGTGTTTGCATATGACGTCTGACGTTCTGTGACAACCTTTTTAACATGCCATATTCAATATCTGCCTCTTTACAAGAGAAAGTGAGTTAAAACAGTAATTTCCCTTACCACCTTGATTTTTGTAGAGAGAGATATCAGACCTGCTTCTATTTTCAAGTCCAGGAATGGTCTTATATCTATCGATGTAAGGGAATACATGTACTTGCATACTTTGAGCCATGTCATCGTACACGTAAATTTAACATTCATGATGATAACTTAATCTACGGACATAATCAAGATTATTATAGGAAATCATACTTCATTAGAAATGCTGTACTTTGGAACTTGTTACTACCTAGTATAAAAACAACCCACCATTTTTCCTCTTTTAAGACCAGCCTAAACAATATTTATCTCTCAAAACGAGAAACTTATAACCCTCCTGGCTGCTATTGATATCTGTTTTTAATATAATTTCTTGAGTGATTATAGAGATACACGCACGTTTCGCGCGAAACTCAGAGTTACAGAGAATCGATGCGTCCTCTTCTTTAACTTATGTATACTTAGCTCTGCTACCACAGCACTGAGCATTTTATGCCAAGGTAGACTCTACCCCCACATTTATTTATTTAAATATATAAAGGTTGCCCTTCCTAGAAATGAAAGTTATGAGCTGTTTTATCTAAGTATTTAGGACTATGTTGCTTAATCTGGCAACTAGTGTAAACAGGTGTTAATTAATTTCCGGATTTTTTTATTTCTGGAGTGAAATTTCACGATTACTTGACTGGAAGTCCTTAAATTACGATTATTTACCGCAAATGGCTTCTCTTCCGATTAATAGTCTCAAGGCATCTTCTATCACGATTAATAATTGTGGTAAGTACGGCTATTAATCGCGACTGAACTCATTAATAGTCGTGTTTGATGGGCTTCAGACCTAATAGTCGCACATTGCACGATTAGTAATCGTATCAGACAGCAAATGTCCTTATTTATCACAAGGAAACTTACTCTTCGCCAAAGAAAGTTCAAGCTTTATTTTTTTTTCAATTAACGGCCGCCATTAAGACCAAAAATTCAGAATTCAGTATTTCTTGGCACATGGCTTTTTTGGCAATAGATGTTCTCAATGAACTTCATTTCTGTCTAAAAAGTGTGTTTACCAACTACATTTTCTTTGTTTTTCGCACTTCCATGACGTACAGTGTGGGCTTACGATGTCGTGAGAGAGGCGGCTAGCACTTCTTTTCAGTGAGAATGAACACACATACATATGCATTGATTTCGGACAGGTTTCAATTAAATTAAAGTTTAACCCAAAAAAATTAAACCAAACAGCCAAATAGGTCAATGTACGACAAATTCTCAAACGTGTGTTTACGAGTAAGCAACAGATGAAACCGGCGGCAGTGAAGGATGCCAGAGATGGAACATGATAAAACTATTTCATTCTTGGGTAACTTGCATTCCCCTGCACTTGTAGTCTTGGCTATGCAGAATTGAAATTTGCCACGCTTGTTTTTTTTAAAAAATGGGTATGACGGGTCGACATCAAATATGACGAGTCGTTCGATTCGAGTCGAATCGAATCGATTCAACAAAATCTGCAACCCCTTTTCGCAGCCACTTGAGGAAAATTTTCGAAGTGTTTTGCAAATCGACTTCCGTTATGACGGGTCGACATAAACTGTTACGAGTCGAATCGAGTCGATTCGACACCATCTCCAGCCCCCTTTCGTAGTTACTCGTGGAATATTTTCTAAGTGCCTTGCAGATCGACTTCCGGTGTGACAGGTCGACTTTAACTGAGACGAGTCGGTCGAATCGATTCGAAAACATCTTCAACCCCCATTTAGTAGCTACTTGCGGAATATTTTCTAAGTGTCTTGCAAATCGACTTCTGGTAAGACGGGTTGACTTTGACTGAGATGAGTCGTTTGATTCGACAACATTTTCAACAACCCTTGACAGTTACTTGCAAAATATTTTCTAGGTGTCTTGCAAATTGACTTCCGGTATGCGTTTCAATCTAATGAGAGATGGTTTATCAGATTTCCGGAATAACGGGACGCATTAACCGCGAATCGACTTCCGTTAGAACGATTCGTAAACTGCCTTTGACGAATCGTAGCGGTTTGGGTGTATTGGACAACCCTCAGTTTGGTCGTACGATCAAATTTTCCCGACTTGATGGGTTACTGTTGCTACTACTATTTTTTCAATAAGTATAGTCTACGCTGCGTGCTCTCCGCGCTCCGCTATTGAATCAGTGCAAGTCCCATTGATCAATTCAATTTTAAATAAATACCTGACGTTTTAACTTTATGAAGGATCAAAAATTAATTAAAAACGGTTTTTAGACCGCAAGTCAACCCATTTTATGACGCATTTTTTCAACCAAAAATTCATTTCAAAACCAATTTTTTGCTGGCGTTTAAAGAGATTTGGGAGAGAGAGAGAGAGAGAGAGAGAGAGAGAAAACAGAGGATTAATAAGTTATTTATTGGCTTGAGGTCGTGACCCACGTCTTTGCCTAAAAACAATGCCTAGGTAGCTAAACGAAATTTATTTATGAAGAATGGCAACGAAGGTACGGATGACTCTGGAACTCACGATAAGTGCTGCTATGCTCGTAGGCAGAGATAGGAAAATACGGACCGCGCCAAGAACCCATCATACTGCAGGATTCGTTAGCGTGCCCTCTAAGAAAAAATAAATACCCTTTATTCTAGTTGCGAAGTAATTTTCCGAGCCCTGAAGAAGCGAGAGAAAATATGAGCAATGAGCAAAGTTTCCGCTCGTATTTATGTTAAATTCTCGAATAAAGATTTATTATTCCACTATTATTTTCAGTTATCAGTGTTTTAGTTTTTAGTATGCGAATAACATCCTACGGCCTTATCTGCGTATCGTATCGGTCGTAGAAGGTGTTCTTTCTTGCTTAAAAGTTCGCCTCTTCAACAGTCAACTTTTAAAAAAATTAAACAAAATTAAAGTTTGGATCGTTTAGGGCGGCCAATATGTTGCTAAGTATTTTTGGCTTGTTCTAAAGTGTAATACTATGGCATATTTTGCCGTTTTCATTACTTTATTTGGTAAAATGACACAGCAGTGGAATGATAAAGCTCATTACTGTTCTGATTGATATGAGGTATCACCAATTATGTATTCAATTGCTTATCGCATTGGTATTTATTCTTAGACCCGCCCACAATTCAAAATGTCACCACGTCATCTAAGAAGTCTTGGATTGACCAGACAGTGACTTTGAAGTGTCTTTCTGATGGTGTTCCTACACCAACAGTCTCTTGGTACAAACCTGAAGGAAGTGAAATAAACAGAGTCAGAGCCAGAGAAAACAAAGTACAAGTGCCACTCCGGGGTGATCAAGATTTTGGTCATTACAAGTGCATTGCTGCCAATGGACTTATTCCATCTGATGAGAAATTAATAAAGATAAATCAGGTAAGTATGTTAATGAGATCAGTGCATTTTTCTTTTGCCTTTGCTCATTCCCACAGTTTCAGGTGTATTAGAAGAAAAAGCCAAATTTCCTTACAAAGTATTCGACAGAGTAACTCATTCATTCTGTGCATCTCATTCGATAGTTTAACATGTAATACTATGTTATTTCCCGGCGAAGGGTCGGTCCGTATGGTGAAAAACTGTGACCGAGGTCTTGAAAATGCTGCCCGGGCAGCATTTTCAAGACTTCGGTCATAGTTTTTCACCATACGGACCGACTCTTAGCCGGTAAATAACATATTTATTTTTTTAAAAACTCAACGAAATTCTTTCCAAAAGAACCCGAATGATTTAGTGCTGTAAATACGGCAAGATCTTCCATAAACTGAACAATTTTTGAGCGAGTAAATGGTAGGTTAAATAGAGGTGACGCAAATTAAAAAGGGGTGCTTCACCGTAACATTTTCATTTGCGTAATGATGAAGGTATTTAAAAGGCTTCCAAACAAACTTTGGAACATTATTTTTACAAGTATCTGTCACAATCTGACACCTGTCAATTAGAAAGCGCGTAAGAAAAAAAAAGCGCCTGTACACTTTTGAAAAACAAGTACAGGCAAGGATTGTCACGACAATGTTTTCTTCAAAAACAGTCAATGATCTTACGGAAAGTGTTATTCACTCTCATCAACACTTAATTCATTTTCTGTTCATTAAGTAAACAGTGAGGAAAGTACTTTCAAGTAAATTCAAATTTTTTATTTTGAAGTTGTGAGAGTTTGCTCATTTGTTTGTGGCAATGGCGTGTGTAAATCTGGTCTTTCCTTCATAAAAAACTAAATTCGAATGATATGCTCCAACGAGATACAAGGGGATTTAATGCGGCCTTTTCTCATGGAATTCCTTCAGTTTCTGTCGTGCAATTTACGGTACAAATGTCCAAACTGAACGGACTTGGAAAGACTCACCGTATATTTGTTGTAGAACTGAAATTAAAACTTCCAAAGAAAGTTCCATCTATTAGTTCAACTGTATCCAAGAACCTCGCGTTTTAAATTTCTAGGCATTTTTTGTGAACGATTATACCGTTTTTGGCCGCTTGTCAACCAACGTAATGACACTTGCTTATACAAATTCATTCTGAAACCGATATTTTTAAGTCAACCAAAGTGATTTGAGAGAGAGAAAAGAGAGGATTAATAAGTTATTTATCGACTTGAGGTAGTGACCAACGCCTTTTTGCTTGAAAATACTGCCCAGCTGGAAAAACGAGATATATTTGTGAAAAATGGCAACGAAAGTAGGGATGTACTCGGCGACTCACGAAAGCGTTACCGTTGCCCATGGGCAGAGATAGGAAAATACTGACCGGGTAAAGAACCAATCAGATTGCAGGATTCGTTACCCTGCCCTTTAAAAAAAGAATTAGTGGAGATATTTTGCAAGGCTCATAGGCGTGTGGAAAAAATATAAGCTTATGTTAAACCATCGAGTAAGGGATTTATCATCCTTTCATTTACTTACAATTTGTCCGCTTAGTTTTCGACATTGATCCTACGGCCTTATCTGAGGGTTCCGATCACATTTTTCCCTCTTTAGCAGCATTAGACCTTCACATATTTTTCGCGTTCGTTACCACAGTGAGGTATAACAGAATATTACTGGAATTATGCCGGATATAGTTAGCCTGATCTTTTAGTGGGAAATGCACCCATATTTGTGAAAAAGATTTAAAGTAAACTGTCGACACCTTGCCCTTTGGCAGCATTGAACACGTTGCATTAGAGCATTGAACTTCAGGAAGATTGATGACATCTTCACATGCGAGTATCCATAGGAAACGTCCTCAACCATGGACTATTGCTCCTCTTTTAATTAGGCTCTTGGCTGAATTTATCCGGTAGCTACATTTATATCCATTAATTACAGGTTAACGCATTCAGCGAGTGAACTAGGGGGATTTATCAGCACGAGTTCACTGATAATGAACGAGAAATTTCAATACCGCACGAGGCAAAGCCTCGTGCGGTATTGAATATTCCGAGTTAATTGTTTGTGAACGAGTACAGGTAAATCCTGAGAATTCACGAGCCGTGAGTGCGATAACATTTTCATTATTCAAATTGAATACTGCAAAAAGAAACACCGCGTTGAAACCACTATATACAAGGTAAACCAAGCCATGGTGTAATGGTGTGTTGAATCTACACCACGGCTATTACACCACGATAATGATGTCAAGGAGATTGTTTCGTCACAACCCAGTATCACGTGGTAGAATCATCTAATCAGAAAATCGGAATTCGAACAGTGTATGAATGTTGAATAATAAACTGTGAGAAGACATGGACTTGCATTCATCCTTAGTGTTGTGACAAAACTCAAAATAATCTCTTCTCTTATGGCACTATGTAGAGAAACCAGGGAAAGCATCCATCAAATCAGAATCAGTCATTCAAGCAACTTCTATAATAATACAATGGACTGCACAAGCTGATGATGGAGGAAGTCCGATTACAGGATTCCAAATGATCTTACAAAAGGATGAAAGTGAGATAAAAAAGGTTAATATCACCGATCCTGGGACGACAAGTTATTCGTTTCATGGTTTGGAGAAAGATACCAACTACACAGTGAAACTGTTTTCCAGAAATGTTGTATTCGAGGGAGATCCTACTCTATGGAACATTAAGACCAAGTTTGAAGGTGAGGAATCAAAAGTTAGATCGTGACTGAGTACTTTCCACCAATCATTTTTTCGCCAACTTAGATTTGTTGTGAGTAACCCAGTTTTAACAACGTTATCTGCTTGCTGCATTGTAAGATTTTCGATTTTCAGCTTTTGTCCCCTCCTTAGCGGCCAGTTTCCTTTCTCTTTGCGATAATTGTTTTAGAGGTACCTACGTTTGAAGAAGCATGGTAATAAACAATGAAAAAATCATGAAGGTAGGTGAGAACAATAGACAACCTACGCGGTTACGTTCCGTAAATGTTACCTGATTTATCAAGTATTGTTTGCCTTGACGTTTCTTTTTTTTTGTTTTTTTTTTTATTTTCTGATGTTCACGTTTCAAAATCTGCTATATGAATCAGCAACAACAACAGCCGCTACATAGTGACCAAAACAACTAAGGTTGCCGTTTTCAAGAAAGTTTCTTTCAAATCTCATCCGGCACATATCTCACTCAACAAAAAAACTATAATTGTTGTAACAGGTGTGTGCTTATTAACTGAAGTTGAGCAGCCGTAATATGGCAATGAAGTTCGTCGCACCTGTTATCGCTTTAGCGCTTCTTGTCATAGCCTAGGTTGGCAAACCTCCTGAAGAAAAAAGCTTCTTGTCTCGGCGGAAAAACCCGCGCCAGCTTATATTTGCAGAAGAAGAATCGTAGGCCTGCACTTAGTCATGCGCGATGTCAAACTTTTCAAAAGCGGAAAGTAGTTGCACACGAACTGAGATCCTTTCTGTAACTACGTGACACAAACGAATGGTAAATTGAGACGTCATCTATGCATCGGTCCTTCATTTGATCACGTGTAAATAGCAATTACAATGCCAGTAGAAGTCAGTGTATCGTTCAAATTCACCTTGTAAATGCAGTATTTGTTTTAGGCAATAACCAACCATCATTTCAGGCTTCTCATTATCACTTTTTGTACTTTCAAATTATTTTGAATTCATCTCAATACTTAACTTAATTTTGCTTGCCATACACTTTCGTCTCAGAAATACCCCAAACAAATCCTCGACCAGTTTACAGATTAGTTAATCACTGATAATAGTTGTGACCAGGTTTGTAACGAGAATTTGTGTAATTATTAGAAATTTCACGCCGTTCGTGTCGTTGACATCAATCTAGGAGCCCCGGATGTGGTCGAAATAGACGAACTGCCAGGTGAAACAACAGACGATACAATTACCCTAAAGTGGAAGGAGCCAAAAAGTAATGGAAAAGTTATTACCATGTATACAGTGTACCAAAGAGTAGTGAATGATGGGAAAGTGGGACAGTGGACAGTAATAAGGAAAATCAAAAACGTTTCTGTGGGAGAATTGAAAATAACATTGGAGAGAAGAAAAGTGTATCAGTTTGCCATCAGTGCAACTAATGAGCTTGGTGAAAGCCTGAAACAAGAGGAAGCGAATATCCAGCAAGTCAAGGTAGAAGGAAGTATGCTCAAATGAATCTTATTTTCCCCTTTCAACGGTTTATCCTTTTATTTAATTAGTTTTCAAGCATTCTCCGTGCCATGAACATCAAGGTTTTTACGGGTGAATTCTTCGCTTGCAAGAACCTGAATCAACGAGAAAAATTTTACTTACGTCGCAGTTGATATTTGTATGCCAACTGCAAATATATGGCATATCTATTAACTGAGATTTTAATCATTGGCTGGCACACACAAATATTTTAAGTCTGACACATGCTGGTCTGAATCTGGAAAGAGAAGTCTGCAACACTTTCGTTTAACCTTCTTACATTTAAATTAACTTCTTTTTTCTTTCCTTTGCCGCCATCACTTAGTTGATGCATCTCTCCCACATAAAAAAAATTTCACTCTCCCACACTGAATTCCGAGAACTCTTCTGTCATTTTCACCACCACGGCACTTTATTCTTCATACCGATGAAAGCGACTTCGAACTTAGCCTCCTCTGCGCACCGTAATTTCCACACCAGATAACTGAACCGCGAGAACTCAGAATTGTCGTCGATTTCGCTTTAGCTTTATTAAGAATGTATGATCACACTGTCTCACGCTGCGAACAGAGAGGTTGTCTATCATTTCACAGGTTTTCTTCAGTGAGGCTACAGAGCGTGACGCAAGCTTCCTGTCTCAAGGTCATGAAGGGGTCTTCATTTCCGTAAGTCTTAGGTCTTAGTTTTCGGGGATCTTCGTTTTCGCTACAAGCGTAGTTCACTTTCTCTTTGTTGTTGACCTCTTTTCAGTCTGTTTTCTGGAGCTCTTTGTATTCCCTTCTCACGTTGGTCTTCGCTAGATATTCGCCATTCTACTTTAGCCTTTTCTTGTTCTCTATCGTCATCCCTTCGCTATGTTCTGCCTATTCTTTAACAACTGATCGAAAGTCGGCATTCTACAAACGTCACAGTAGGAAGAGAATGATCGTATTCCATTTTAGCGGCACAATCACGCGGTAAGACCTGTCCTTCTAACAAATTTAAATTACTTCAAAATGATCCAAAAACTGGTATATTATTTTCGCATAAAACATAGAAAACTATTTGGTCAGAAATACTTTCTAAATAAATGATCAACCCGATGCTTTAACTACGTGTGATGGGACTGCCTCTACCAGTGTCATCTATTTCATAACTTGCGGTTATTTGAAAAAGTTATACTTCGGGGGAAAGGAAGACGTCTAGGGGAACGATTCTGACAACGCCATTGTGACGCAGAACACAAGAAATACAATATCTCTCAAATTGGCCTCTCATTCGTACATTTTATGCCAGTATTCTTTGTAATTAAAGGCTGTTTTTTTATACATGAATTCAAATGATAATTCTTGTGCAAACAAGCGAACGTTCATTTTAAGTCGTATTTTGTTTTTTCCCGGTTCAAACAGTAAGCACAGAAATTTACCTGACAGCGACAATACAGGAGAACTGTAGCAGACGTTCAGAAGTTGCTGAGAAATTTCCAGAAATGGTTAGATAATCTACTTGATCCATATACTGGAGTGTATGGAATACTGCCGTGAGATTTATCATGAAAAGTGAATCTTAATCAATCTGTTCTTGAATGAAATCTTAATATTTCTGTTAAAAAAATGTTATTTTGAACGATCTTCAATATGTGACAAGCATTTGAATATATAGTTTTTTTATATGTCCTTTTGGGCTTGTCAAATTGCCTTTAGGTTTGGCTGCTCATCCGCCAACACTGTGAACACCAGGTAAGGAACAGTTTGTTGTTTTACACTGAAACAACAAACGCAAACACAAATTTGCGTTCTAGGATGGGGGAGGAGCTTTATCTCAATGTGTTGTACTTTAGCGGTAAAACTGGTTTTTCTGCTCTAGCAAATCTTATTTAATGCAAGACAATTCACATTTGAAGTACATTTTCTTTGATTTTACAGTAATATATTGGCACAGAATGACATGAATTAATTTTATTTACCTGGTTTATTGTATTGGTTAAATTTCAATGTATTTTAACTCTTAAAAGTCACCAAAGTACAAATATGAGTAATGATACTCTTTTCTCTGACCTCCCCCTCCTTATCTAGGTGTGGCAGTGTTGTTCTTGACTTCATGATGAAGTTCAATCAAAATGTAGTCGTCGGCAATGTTTTGATTGTCCTATCGGATGCTGCGAGGCAAGACAAATTCAGAGGTTTTAAAGTTAATCCAGACTCAATTCAACAAGTTTTAATACCCACAGATAGCTCGGAAAGCACAACAAAAGGTAAATTTTACAAAGAAATTGTTTACACGTATTCTTCCGAAGATGGACTGTTTATAATTGTATTCCGTATCTGTCTAATTAAACAACTTATCCTGTGACTGATACATTTCCAGGTTTTTGTTTTTGTCTTTGTTGTTTTATTTAATTAAACAAAATCTTACTTTTAAAAATTATTTTAGAGAGAGTAGCACCTTACTCTTCCTTCGTACCAAGCCAATTAGAGTTAACGTTTTTCGGTCATGAACCTCAGCTATGTAGTGAGAGCAGTGTATCCATCAGGATCAGTGTAAATGTTGTTTGAATGTTATTTCATCAAGCTTTGTAAAATGAATCATTTTAGGCCCTGAGGAATGTAACTGCCCATCTAGCAACGTCTTGTTGGCCGTAATCGGGGTTCTTGCCTTCACAGTCCTTCTTCTAATTATTTACATAATCTGGCTACCTAAGAAAGGTAGGTAAAAAATCATAATCTAAGTTAGAGGGTTTGGCTGGAAGATTCATTATTACGCAAAAGCAAATTTTGACCCACATTTACATCATTTGTCTTTTTTCCTTTCGTTCTTTTTCAGGCGCTGTAGGGAAAGAGAGGTAAGAATTTGCTGCTAGTTGGATTGTGTCGATGTAATGTGCCCGATATGGTTTCTTAGTGTTTTACAATTATTTCTATGCTTTCTCAATTGTAGTACTTATGAAGATGAAAGACGTGTTTGCGACGTAAGTTACAGCTAAGACATTGAGGTC
Source organism: Pocillopora verrucosa (assembly GCF_036669915.1). Classification (NCBI taxonomy): domain Eukaryota; kingdom Metazoa; phylum Cnidaria; class Anthozoa; order Scleractinia; family Pocilloporidae; genus Pocillopora; species Pocillopora verrucosa. The sequence goes on from NC_089317.1 coordinate 13,350,778, forward strand.
ATGTTACTGTGGCCAGAAATTATGTAATCTTACTTTACCTCTACTTTCTATAAGAAAATAAACGTTTGCAGCAAATAAGAAGGAAAAAATGTGTAGTTCTACATAAAAAAAAAGCATATTGCATCAGTGGCAGATACAATGAAATAAAAGAGGAAGTTAGGCTCGATAAGGTCTTTGTCCTGGGATCATGTCCTTTACCAAGCCACTCCATGGATTTTCCTTCGATTGTCCCTGGTTCAACTGCGTGGCTTCACTTCATAGATCGCTAACTGGTCTGCACCCAGTTGACATTTGCTTTCAAAATGATTGTTTTCATGAATTTTTGGCCGTCTTATTTTCTTGATGCCTTATTTTCTAAACGTGAGTTTAGGAGCTTGGTACAGCAAGAGTTTTTTCATGCGTTTATTTGTCAAAATATTTGTCTGATAAAAATGGGTAAACTGATTTTTATAACCAACGGTATGTTGGTTTAATAGAATGAAACAGGATTAGAAGATAGCGAACCAAGTTTGCCCGATTCAAGAAAACTCACTCAGCCTCCAGCGGAATACATGGATCTCATAGAAGTCAACAAAGATGATAGAAAAGCACAAAGAACAGCTCCAGGTGCTGATTACGTGCCTCTTCATCCGTTAACACGCTGCTGGGAAGTTCCAAGACCTCACGTGACCGTAGAAAAAATCATTGGTAAAGGTGCTTTTGGTCAGGTTGCCAAAGGAACAGCAGTAGCACTTCGAGGGAGTCCTGAAACGACCACAGTGGCTATAAAGATGCTTAAAGGTGAGCTCCTGTACTGTAAATTAACTGAAAGTCATGGCCTACAGTCATTCAGGAAATGTTACCTTTTCATAACTTATGTTGTTATTTCGACATTTCGCATATTATTCCTGTTAACCAAATTTTACTCCTTGTTTTTAATGCTCCAGCAAACGCCTCTGAATCGGACAAGAGAGATTTGATGAGAGAACTTGACACAATGAAGCAGCTAAAACCACATCCTTACGTCATTAGACTTCTGGGATGTGTTACAGAATCTGGTATGCTTTGGTTATGCGGGTCTAATTTTGCTGTACACATTTTTCTTATGATTTACACTGTAACGCTTTCTCGTCATTGATAATTTGCCTCAATGGAAGAGTGACCGCTTCACAATTGAGCACAACAAAAGACCATCGCATAAGGTAATTTTATCTTGTTTAAACCAACACAGACGTTCCTGGATTTACTGATAGACTAAGACCGAATATTTGCTACTGAACGGATCATTCTGTTGTAGAAGCAGAAACGCTTTTTGTCTGGGAATAATTGGTCTGTAACTTCTTATCAGACCATCACATAGACCGTTTCTTGTTTTTATGCGATTTCTTCAAAGTGTTGACCATGACTGGGCTATTCATTTATTTTAATTATTGCTATTTTTTTTAAAGAGAGTGATATATCAATTAAATTGTTTAATTTCTTCAGAAC